>NW_016168651.1:0-18498 GCF_001687245.7 Rhagoletis zephyria
CATTCGGAATCGTATGCTGCGAATGCCGATTTATACTAAAGCCAGCCTTCGACATAAGCTATTACTTTTCCCAACGAACACAGATGTGTATATGTTTTTATCATGCATAGTACATATATACCCTGCAAAAATCGCGACTACTCCATGCATGCATGTAAAGAGTACTCCCGAAGGTCCAAGGAGTACTCCAAAATTAACCACAATTCATATAAAAAATATGGTCCAATTAACATTGCGATGTCCTAGGGCAGGACCATGTACTCCATCTCTGCATTACATCAGAGTAGCACAAAACTACTCCCAACATACTCCAATGACATTATCGTTATATTTTTTCGTTTGTACACGCTTTTGTTCTTCACTTCGCATATGCTTTTTTTGAAATTAATAAAAACCAGAAACAAAAATTTAAAATTACATGTTGCCTCTGACGACATTCGAACCCGAACATGCTGGGAGCTAAGAACTAACAGCTAGCATCTCTACACGCTCAGCTACAGCCAGACATGCAAATGTACTTTCAAATGCTTAACTTCAATCACATGTCGTTAAAACACGAGCAGTGATCGGGTAACAATAAGCTGGTGCAGACACGAGTTGGTCCGCTACAGCATGACAGAGGAGCACTTTTGTAAGTACTCCAATATACCACAAATAGACTACATGGTCCAACGATTTTTGCAGGGTAGCAATATACAGCTTGTTCCCGTACTTCACGATTTGCAGGTTTTACAAGAACAGCTGTTTTCGCCCTTATTAAATCTTATGTGAACGTGGCGTACTGAAACGACTTTGACACGAGTCTGCTGACACGATCTGTCTTACCAAAGCGCCATGTAATTCGAAAACAACACCGCAGAATCTGTAGTTGTAGCCCGTAGCGCAGAAATCTGCGGAATTTAGATTTTTCCGTGTCAGCTGATTTCTCCTTCTTTAGATGGTTGCCACTTGTCAGTTTTGCAGATGGTAAAAAAGTTATAAGTTCCTATTCAAAATATGTTTAAAATATGTGAAATTTACTATTGAATAAGGTTTTTGTTGAAAACTAAGTAGTTTATATTTAGCTACAATCTATTATAGCACGAAAAATTGTGGTTGAAAGGGTAAGTTTATGAAAAGGTATTGAAGAGTGGCAACAGTGTAGTAAGCAACACTGAGGGCTCCAGTAATCGACAAAATTCTGCGTATGCAGACTGCGTTTAAATATACGTTCTGCGTTCTCAACTAATTTCAGCTTTAGACGTGGCAAGGGCAAGTCTCTTTCAAAAGTCTGTCAAACTCAAGAATTTCCAAAAGAGATTGCAGGAGCAGTTACACTTTACATTCTTGAGTTTGGCAGACTTGACTTTTGAAAAGGACTTGCACTTGCCACGTCTAACAGCCACTTAACTTTAGAATAGGCCAGCGTACTAAAAGTATAGAACAGTGCCGTCCGGAACCATAGGCCAATGTGTATTTGGATCATGGTTGGGAACAAAGTCTGACATTTACAAGCATGACTCGTTCGAGCAGAGAGTTTTAGTTTTCTTCCGGTTCAGGTGTAAAAAATTTGGTTTTCTTCACTTTTTCTCTTAAAGCGCCAATACACCACATAATAGTTTGACAAAACTGCTTCAAACCAAATGTTTTTATTTCGCCATACACCATACAAGCATAACTCGACCAAGCTAAAATTCTCGGCTTGAACGAGCCATGTTCGGTGTATGGCGAATTGAAAAAAGTGTAGGTTTGCCAAACTGCTTGTGTGGTGTATTTCGCTCATAACGTCCTCACTCGAATTGCGAATGATGCGTTTTTACCATACACTACGCAAGCTGTTTGAACAAACTTCAGCATGCCGGCCAGAAAAAAATAAAGTTGGATTTTTGTTCAAATCTTCAAGCGGTTTGTCCAACCATCTAGCGCCACAATACACCGTACAACAGGTTTGAGCTGAATGGAAATTTCGACTTGTTTGACAAACCGTTTGTGTGGTGTATTTGGCACCTTAAAGATAGCCTGCAACAAAATCTCACCGAATTTCATAAAAAGGCTCCTTATACTTGCCTGGTAAACCTAGGCAAAGAATAAATTTTATACATTTTTTAATTTTAGTTCGAAACAATTAATTTGTCCCACTTTGCATAACATAAATATTTCCCATACATGATTGCAACCATGCAGTTAGCTACAATTGTTCCATTTGCCATTTCATTCCTAGCAAACATCGGTCTTTTGTTTTCGTCACTCATTCGCATTTACAATCATATGTGCATTTGCACGCCATTTAATTTTTACCGTTTGTTTTGGAGTGCTGAAATTGGAAAATTTCTCAAATTAGACCTCAGTAAAGTTCGATTTAGTGCAGAGAAAATGTTTACGATTCGAAATGAATCGAAAAAGATCAATGCTCGGGAAAGATTGGGCCCGCCGATTGTAAATACAAGTGCTTGCGAAAAAATTCATATCTCAAGTCAGCCGGCAAAATTGTTTGATCGGAAATTCGTGGCTACTGCATTACGGAATACACATTGCTGTCCCAAATGTCGCAGCGAATATTCAACCAACTATGATCTCCGTATGGGCGGTAAGTTTTGGTGGGATGCTCCCCGAGACGGTATTTATTATTATACATATATATTATTTGATAACTGGGAAGTGTTGCGTTGCAAGTGCATCAAAAAAGAAGCCGCATTCATTTTGTTATGTACAGTATTTCCCGGTTCTGAGCACCCACACAAATACTCAAGATATAAATACAGTACATAAAGCATAGAAGGGAAAATATTTGGTTATTTGTCCCGAAATGTTCGGTTATTTGTACAAAGATTTTGAGATGAGTAGCGGAAGGGAATGGGGTGTGGCACGTAACACTACCAATTAAAAGAGCACAGGCCAAGCTTTAAGAAAAGTGATCCTTCCCCAATCTCCCCTTGGCAGACCCTCGGCTTGCCTATTTGAATATTGCATTGCGTCATTATGCTGCGTTTAGAAAAAGTACCTCTTATTAGCCCAACTCCGGCTATGCTGACCACAGTATTTTTGAATAGAACTTCTTTGTGCAGAGGGGGCCTTCGGCCTTGCTAAGTAGGAGGGTGCCGCACCTAAAACCCCAACCATTAGACGGAGTAAATGGAAATGTTCCGAATAGATTCGAGGCATGTACCAAAAAATGAAGAAAGCGTGGCACCGCCCACCTTTTCAGTTTGAAAAAGCAAAGAACAAAGAATTCAATGACACGCTCCCCTTTCGTCTCCAACTGCAAGGCTACTCAGCGAGCCCCCTAAAAACATAAAATTTTAAGCCTTTGACTACACTTATACATATCGCCGCCCGTATTCCAAACACATTAATGTGTAAAAATGGATATTTTGGGAACTTAAGTTTGAAATTTTTTTTTTACCAGACAACTACAATTATGCAATTCAAATCATGATACAAATTATCATACCAAATACAAATTAGCAAATTATTTATCATGTTTCAAATTGTAAAATATCTGGTTTCCGTGTGACGTTAATCAAATCAACCAAATAATTCAAAACTGATAAATTTGCACATTCATGCTTCTGGCATAAGGGTGACGATATGTCAATACAAAATCAATACAAATCATTGTACAAATAACCGAACCATACCCGATATAAGCACCGAGTTATCACTTTTNTCAATAGTGATAACAGTATCGATAAATATGTTGATAAATATATCTCGTCGTTTAAAGTGCAATGTCAGTTACGCAGTTTTGCAGAAGACGATACGCGGTTTTGTACTTTAAACGATGATCTATAACAATATCGTTTATTATATCGATAAAAAGGCCGATAATTATATCGATAACAATGCCGGTTATTATATCGATACAATAGCGATAAATATATCGAAAACTGTATGCATAACAAGATTGATTAGTAACGAAAATTCCGATATACAGGTTGTTGTTGTTGTTGTAGGTAGATTGTGGTTAATATTCTTGTGTCCGCGGTGAAATAGTCTGATGCGGAGATGCGGCGATCTCCGAAATATCGGCTATAACTTCTACCATTTAAAAACTATTGTTGATTTTCCACAATAATTTTTATTAAAACTGGTCTCAAGCCTCAATAGAGCTGTTGAATATGATTTATTATCAGGCCAATCAAAGCGAAAAACAAATTTTAGGAACTTGTTTTATTTTTTCTTTCTTTAATTAATTTCTTCTTTTTTTAATATACTTTTAATTTAATTTTTATATTTTATTTTTTAAAAAAATAACACATTTTTATTTAATTTAATTTTTAGAAACGTATTAGTTATTCTTTATTATTTCAATATTAATTACCTTTTCTTTTGTTAATTTTATTGTTTCTTTATATTTGACCGTTAATTGAAGATCCTGTTAATTTTTTTGAGCTCAAGGCCGGGTTGAAATAAAACAATCTGTTTTTGTTGTTTTTAAATCGTCTATATTTAATTTTCCTTCAATATATATGTTTTGTTGTTTTGAATTGAAATATATATTTTTTTATTTAATTTATTTTTTAGTCTTATTTTAATTTTGGCTCTTTATAAGTAAATTTTCTTTTAATTTTTAGATTTTGTTCTATTTTGTCTTTTTTAATTTAATTTTCTTTTAATTTTTATTTAAAAACATTTATTTCATGTATGCGCAAGGGTATTATAACTTTGTTCGCATAACGGCTGTTTGTAACAGATTAAAGAAAATCGAGATAGATATAGACAAATGTATACATAAATGATCAGAATGAAAAGAGAAGTCGATTAAGCCATGTCTGTCTTTCCTCCGTCCGTCCGTCCGTCCGTCTGTCCGTGTACACGATAACTCGAGCAAAAAATGAGATATCTTAACGAAATTTGTTATATAGGTCTCCCTTTATCCAAGGTAGGTTGCTATTGAAAATTGTTGAAATCGGACTGTAACCCCGCCCCCTTCTCATATAACGGTATTTTCGAAAAATGCAAAAACTATGATATTTCTGTAAATTTTGATACAAATTGTTGAAATTTATTATGTGAAGTAGAGTTTTGGTACAAAATAATATGAAATTTTTGGAAACTAGGTGCATTAGAAATTAATTCGCTGAAAATTATTCAAATCGAACTGAAATTGCATCGGCATACCGTATAACGGTAATTTTCCGATATTTCAATAACTGAGGACGTTTTCAATAACCGAGGACGTTCATTTACTCCAAGTTATCTCTCAACAATAAATAAGACTGTTATAAACTTTTAGGTAGTTTTGAGAAATTTGGAACGACGATCGTTGACACCTGCGCCGGGTATATAAAATTCGGTTTCGCCCGAACCTATAATTCTTTACTTGTTAAAAATATTTTTGCTTTATTTCATTTATTTTTTGTCTAATTTTCTTATATTTATTAGTTTATGTTAAAGAGGAAAACCATATATATTTTAAAATGCGTTAATTTTCCCTATTTCAGTAGTAACCTCTCGATAAATGACTGCTGTAATAAGCTGTAATTTTTGTCATGGAAACGTTTACTTCACAGATCTAAATATTTTTTTGAAATGTCTATGCAGATTATTTTAGCAAAAGTTTTTATGAAAACGAGAGCATATAGGGTACAACACAAAAAAAATTTGCCTTCAAAATTAATTGTTTTGCCTAACATTCGTCTTTGAGTGCACAAAGGTAGATAGTTGCCAGAATTGACAATTGTCTTATGAATTGCATTGGAAGATGATTGGTCTTAATTTAAATCTTATTCTTGAACCGGTTATTAGCATGTTTTTTTTTAGATTAATAGCATGTGCATACATTTAAGAAGCACTTGTTTCCGTCCCAACCATTTCCGTTGCGTTTGCCATTTTGTCAAAATGTCACTAATCAGAATAGGACTTGATTTTCAAAGACCTTAATGACATACATGGGAGCCTAAATTTTCTGACGATTATCTTCCTTTTTTCACAGATTTGCACGTCAAAAGCAATCGCCCATTCCTACTCTCCTGTGGACATAATATGTGCGAAAATTGCATTTATCAAAATCATCAGAATCTTGTTTGTAGCATTTGTCAGCATCCAATTATCATCGACAAACGCAATCCACCATCAATATCACTGAGTTGTATTGGATTGCAGCAAAATCAACGTCACCATGTCCAGCAGCGACATGAAAATTTCAATGTACGCGATTTCTTTTACATGAATTTCTTTTTAATTGGCGAATTGAATCATTTGCGATTCTATCGTCGCGAGAGTTCGGCAAATAATTCGCTAATGATATCTGGCCAAAGTCCGCCATCACCTTCCAACAGTGCCAATCGTACACTAGCTTCTGGCGCGCAGGCATTGCTACAAGCGGTTGTCTTAAGATGCTCGGAGTGTGAATTAGAGCCGGCAGTGGGCTTTTGTCGTCAATGTACCGTGCACTATTGTCGCATCTGCTATGATTCTATTCATATGTACGGAAAGGCACTGAAACGACATGCATTCGTACCGCTGGACGATGGAAGAAATGCCAGTAAAAATTCAAAAATACCGCGTGCCACAACTTGTCATAAACACCACAAGCGAGTCAAGGATCGTTTTTGTCGCACATGTCAATCAGTTTGTTGTGGGTTATGTGCAAAAACAGAACATAATGGACATCGCTGGATTCTATTGGCAACTGAGGTGGGCATCAGTGGGGAAGGCTGGGTTAATGTGTTGATTATTCCGATGAGATAATAATTTTCTTTTTTTATCTACATTATAGAATGAAGGAATGAGAGATGAAATTGAAAACATTTTGGCATCGGTGAAAATGTCGCGGGAGAATTTACGCAAAGCACAGAAGGTAAGTCACATAAATATAGCACAAGCATTTTTAATACATCCAAGAAGAGTTTTAGTTTTAAAAGCAGCCCGCAAATGCACTTGCCTCAAGTTTCGAAGAAAAAAGTAAAAACACAAGTAAGTTTTAGCAAAAAAAAAAAGACTTCAATTCTCATATAAAATATATATATATATATATATATGTATATATATATATATATATATATCTCATGATCCACTGATCGGATCTTAACCAGATTAGTATGCAAAAAGAATTACCGAAATCGGTTTACGTGGCCCAAAGTTATGCGGTAACATACATAAAAAAGTAAAAAATATTCCGACGAACTGATAACCTCCTCCTTCTTTGGAAGTCGGTTAAAAATATATTAAAACTCTAGCACGGAATCAAAGAGGGGGTGCCCACAGAGTGGAGTCTCTACCTACTGTTGTTTAACTTCTGCATCTCGAATCTCCCTCAGCCGCCAGAGAAAGTTTCATCGGTCTCATACTGACGACTACTCGATGGAGCCGTTTTCCTACACCAATATCGACATAAAAACTAAGGGTTACAGCTTGCTTTCCTTCTCCGCATATACAACAGCAACTGTTACTAAAGTACAAATCCGCAAGCAGGTCCTCGAATTGTTGGTCGGTAGCACTTTAAAGCAAAAGAAGGTAGCAAAAAGAAATAAACAAGTATGACGCAATTTGCCGGCCTGTTCAATATTCTGCTGAGCCAGTGGATGAAATTACAGGCTTGCCATAATACCGCACCCCGGACAGCAGTGGGATGCCTTCTGTTGTCGCCTGAGCACCACACTTCATAGCGAGTTCTTAATGCTCCCCGTTAGAGCTTCCTGCTTACTCCACACAGAACAGACACCTGCTGGAAGTCACGGACGAAATCCAGACCTACATTACACATCCAATGGACCCGACACTGTAAAGACAGACCAACACCGAGAGACAGTCTGGATACTGTAGCTGGCTAAGCTTTCACATATCTAAAATCGGTCCCGCTTTAGATTCTTCTTCAACAGACCGACTTGATGTCACGAGCGATAAGTAAGTTCCGCAATTATAAGCTGTTGTTGTTTTAGGGGCTACCAAGCCCCGCTCGGGTCGGTTCATCCATCAACGTTGTCGTCTGTTTCAGCTAAGGGAAGGCCCAGGAAGTGCGAAACTTCAATAGGATCTGTCCATAGGGCATTGGTGGGACACACCTTCGTTTATTCTGCTGAGGTTAGCCAGAGCGAAGTTGGGCTCCCGAGGCAGACAAAGTTATGTCCCGTCCACGTCGGGTGGTTGTGTGCCCAGAACAGCATTCACATAACTCGAGACCGACTCTCTGTGAATGCCGTTATGGGCCTGTCGGTATGCAGTTGGGTCCAGAGGTTGTTTTATGAACCGCTGGACTTCGTCCGTCAGTTCGTAGAGATGCCTCCTGACGTGCCAAGGCAACACACATCCCTCACTCCCCGCATAAAAACACGTCTCCTGAACCACATGAAGCTCCTTCAATTTAACTCTAACGTACTTCAGAGCAAGATCCGGCAATTCGTAGAGGTGCCTCCTGACATGCCTTGGCGAGGGCTCTTCTGCAAGCAGTTGTCTATTTGCTTGACCACGTCTATGGCTTCCCACTAGAAACTGCCTGCAAAGCATGGTGTTATGCTCCTTGATGGGGAGCATCTGGACCTCGTCGTGTGATTAGTGTTGGGGAACATCAGAAGGCAACCGCTCGCTGTCCGAAATGCCGTGTTATTACAGGTCTGTGCTTCATCCACTGCGTCGTGGTGGTCCCCGATGAGCACACGGGCGCTGTATAGTTTAGAACCGGCTGGCCAATTGCCTTGTATGTTGCCAACAACGTTTCTTTGTCTTTTCTCTAAGTGTTGCCGGCGACTTGAGGACATTGTTGCGTTTCTGAGAGCAGACTGTCGAAGGTTACTCCGGGGTTCCTCGGGTTATTCGCTGTGGGTATTGATTCGCCATAGACGTGAATACCCAGTTGGAGTCTGACCTATTTCAGCGAGGTGGTGAATAAGGTTGCCGAGAATTTTGTAGGTTCTTTGCAGTGAAGAAGTGAGAAAGCTCGGCGAGATAACCGTTTACTTTCGAGCACAAGTCATCAATTCCATTCCCAGATGCCATTATCCGGCAGTCGTCAGCATAAAGAGACAATAGTGACTCCCTATGGTGATTGAGGTAGTTTTGAAATGTAATAATTAAAAATAGCGGGGTTAGGTCACCACCCTATGGTACCCCCTGTTTAATTCTTCTTGGTTTGCTGGCTTAGTCCCTAAATATTACTGACAAATGTCGACCACTCAGACAATTGCCGTTGGTTCTACCCTGTGGTATCTCACTTTTCTTGCTGGACAACAACGATTGATAGACTAGCCAATGTAGGCAGGGTTTAGTAGTTCTAGTTCCATCGTTTTTTTATATATTTTTTTCTTCATAAAATTATAATTCTTATTTAGTATACATACAAATGTATATATGTACATTGCTATTGAACTATGCATCATCTACATTACTATAAACTAAGGTTTTATTTTTTTTTTTTGCAAATAAATACAAAAATAAGCAGTTAATGAATATGGCAAATGGCAGATATAATCATTAACCAAGCATCAATTTAAATAAGTTCCTAACAGAGCTGTTAAATTTCGATTACGATTAGTAATCATTAATTTTTGCATTTTTTAATTTTAATGATTATTTTAATTTTCTTACATAACCCAGCAATCATTAATCAATAATAATTAAGAAAAATCAAAACTAACCATGGTTAATTGCCATGATCAAAAATATTCAGAAACAATCAAATAATTAAAAATAATCAAATTTAATCAAATATTTTTTTTCAATTATTTGATTATTTTTAATTGTTTGAATATTTTTAATTATTTGATTATTTCTAATTATTTTATTATTTCTAATTACATATATGATTATTTTTAATTATTTTTCCAAATACATAAGTCTGTGTTTGGCAGGCAAAATTTTAACAAGTTAGTATTAAATAACTGAAACCAAATTCACTGTACGATTAAATACTTGTACTGTAGTTTACAAGTAAGGAATGATTTTTTACAAACATTGTCAACTGTCTTTGCCATTTATTAATACTTTCAGAAAGAATTTTGTAGAGGACACAAATAATCATATTAATCATGTAATTAAAATTAATTGTTTAATTTTCTTTTATGAAAGTAATTAAAAAGGTGCAAATAACGGTATTTAATCAATAAACGGTTACCCAAACACAACATGCTTTGATTAACAATCATGATTATTAATCATTATTTAACAGGTTCGTAACCAATTTTCTAAAAAAAACTTAGTTCTAGAAATCCTTTTTACTTGTTATTGTACAAATATTAAAAATTTAATATGAAAAAATATTGAAATAGCAATCAAAAATGTCATTCTGATTATCTCTAAAATTGCATTCCCAATGGCTTTCCTTCGTACTTTACTTTAAATTCACTAAACATATAAAACTAAATACAATTATACATACATACGTATTTATGTAGCAATCAGCTTGATAACTGCACTTCGGTGCAAATAAATTACATTTACAAAAACACATTTGCCCCCAGTTTTCCTAACCTTCACCTTCACCTCAACCATCAACTCCTACTTAACATCTATCGCACATCCTTTGCACTCTCAGCGCCATAGTACATTTTCGGTCCCATCTGCCCAGCTGCCCCTTCCGCTTTAATTTCGATTACTTCCACTTTTTCCACATCGATATTTGTCGTTTGACGCACTGGCTTGGGCGATGCTTGTATTTGTTCTTGATTTTCATTTTGCCGCAGCTTCGTTTGTGATTGCGTTGTCGTCGTCTCCTCTGGTGGCCGCTGTACAGTCTCTGTCGTCAACGTTCTACTAGTTGCTTCTTCAACATTTCGTACATTATGCGCTGGTATACGCCGCTCATCTGCACTCACATCGTCATAGTCGGGTCCTTGTGTGGATGAGACCACAATGGGTTGTTGGCTAAGCGCAAGCATGCCATCATCCTTGGCTACTGTAGGAGCCGATGCTGTGGGTATGGTGGAGCTTTCGAACGTATCAATGCTGCCACGTTGCGATATATCATCGACCTCATCGTCGATTAGCAAATTACGCTCAGAGCTTTGCTCACTAACGTGCGCATTGATAACACCGTGCCTATTAGGCGCACTCAATGTTCTCGGTAAATTGCTTAAGTCCGCCACTGTGGTCACTTCTGTGTCTTCGACGTCGTCGTCGGCAGCATTATTCACATTCTCCGCGTCGCGCACACCATTGACTTCTTCGCTTTCGATATGATTGTTCGTTTGTGTCGCTGATGTGGCTGCAATTGCTGCAGCGATTGCTGACTTTTCCACTTTCTCCTTTTCAATTCGCATTTTTTCCTCCATTTCCTGGAATTTCATTGCTAAATACCTGCAAGGGGGAAGGTAAGCTAAATTAGCTAGTGGGCAGATTGATAGTGTACTCCTAGTTGTACATACTTATCAACAAGTGGCCCACTATAGTCTTCTGGGAATTTCGGAGTGAATGGCAAAATGTATTTGTACAGTCGTTCGTTCAGTACGTACAGTTGTGCGGTTGTGGAGCATTTCACATTGAACCACCAGTCACATGTAAGGGCGATCTGCAAATGGAAATATTAATTTATCGAATTCATCCGGGTTTTAATTCAAGCAAATATTCTGAAATTTTAGATTCAATTTTTATGATAATATACTCGTACATACATACACATGTCATGTGTATTGAGAATTGCACCTACCTGACTGAAAATGGTGCCATTAGGACAGAGGAATGATGCTTTGCCGCCATTTAAATCGCAGTAGTGCCACACTTGGCAATTCGTTTCAGGGTCACCGAAGAAACCTTTATACCGCTGTTCTGCGCAATTGAAATTGGTTTGGGGTATGTCAGCTAAGTTGGGATAATCGATGCCAGCACGTCCTGTGCTCGGTCCGGGATGCTTGTCTGCAACAAAAACAACAAGAAAACATCAAAGTATACCAATTAAAATGTATTCATTAAAATACACATAACAATTACTTCAAACACCCATTTCACCACTCACTTGGTAAAACCGGTGACAGCACGCTGGAAAGGTCAGGCGCGCCACCATTCACCTCTTCGCTATCCGTGCTATAGTCATAGTCCTGCGAGGCAGCAGGTCTTTCATGGTGTTGTGCTGGATTTGGCACAATTGTTTGCGTTTGCTTTAGATTTTCTAGTATCATGACCAGAGTCTTAATCGAATTATCAATGTTTTCTGGCGTCAGTGTTCTTGGCAAGTGATTGCTTGCCTGCAGCTTATGCAATATATCCGCCAGTGAAGATGAGCGTATGTCTGGCAATTGATTGGGATCGGCAACGGGTGTTGTTTGCGCTGCAACTGGCACAGGTGGATTATAATACTCGGGTAAATTTACTTGTTGCTTCCCTTGATGTGGCGGTGAAGGCGCCAATTGTCGCGGCGGTGGCGCTGGTGGTGTCAATCTACTTCCAATACCACCCGAATACTTTTGTGAAGGCCTCAACTTTATTGCTGGTGTTGTTGATTTAATAACATCACCAAAATTGCTCTCAGCATAGATGTATTTTGGTTTGACTGCTGCAGGCGTCACACTCGATTGGGGAATGTGTAGCGGTGGTTGTGGTGGTGGCGGTTCTGCGGCCACGATTGGACGTCTTGTAGCGTAGCTGTTCGATTTGCCTGCCTGCGGCAATGGTTGCAATCGTAGTGTCGGCTGTTGCTTGTAGACAGGCCTGCTAGTGGAGTCATAAAATTCTTGGCCAATGCCGCCGGGTGTAATCTGTGGTGGTGATGATGTTGAAATGACAATGAAAGCATTTTGTTGTGCTGTTGGTTTTTGTGGCGCAACTGCTGCTGCTGGGCTGTGTTGTTGCTCGTCCTCTAGTGATTGCTTGGGATCGTCGACGATATAGTCGATGTATTGAGTTGTTGGCGGCCTGTGCGGGTGGTTATAAGAATATAAAAGTAAAGAAAAAGTAAGCTTCTGCTTGGGGACCACTCAAGTTTAAAAAAATATGTTTTCTTTGGCAACCGCCATAGTCAACCGGTTAGAGCTGCACACTAACACATAGTAGATGCTACGTTTGAATACTGGTCCGCACAATACCCAAAATTATAGAGAAAATCTTTTCTCAGAGCGGGTGTCGCTCGGCAAGCTAAGGAAAGATAAAAGTGTACATCTGCCATGAAAAAGAGATTCTCAGAAAAGCAAAAAATTTCTGTTCATGGCCAATGGTTCCTCCATTTGTGTAAAATATCAGGACGCACATCTCAAACTGGAAGGGAAGCTTGGCCAAGACTTAAGAGAGCAAAAAATGCCAGTGTCAACTATTTATTTGATTGAACGCAGGGCTACATACAAAAATGCTTTCTTTATGTGTCTCCTATGCAAAACCTTTGACCTAACGACAATACCCTGCGTTATCTACCTCCTGCCCAACAGACGGAGGGGCCCATCTGAAGAACGGCAGCTGGCTCAACAGAACGGTGACCAAAAACAGCACCGATCCGGACTGCACTGTCCCAAGCCGGGCTCAAAGTTTGTAAATTTTTAGCCAATTAGTTTTTGATAATCAGCAAAGCATAATGAGCGATATTTGAGATGATCCAAAATGATGTCTAAATTTTCACTACTGCATAAACAAATGTTACCACCATACCAGACCATGCCAGATGAGACTACAATAAATGTCATTGATTTGCGAAAATTTTCCAATATATGAAATTTTTGCGCTGCCCAAATGAAACGAAAATTCTATGAATACGTACTACTTTCATGCCAAGTAATGCATAAATTGAACATTTACATACATGAAATATTTACTCACCCCAAACTGTTTGCATATTGCGGTTGTTGCCTGTAGACACCGCCATTTGCACCACCCTTTGCCACCAAATGTTGTTGCTCCTGCTGATGCTGCTGGAATGCGTCCAAAGCTTCGCTCACCAACGTACGCACCGGTATTTTCACAACTTGCTTTAGCGTAGCCACATTCGTTGGCGGTTGATGATTCGACGGCACATGCAATTCTGGATGTGGATACACTGCATGCCTTATAGGACTGTGTTGTGGATAGTTAACTTGTGCGTTCGCATCTAATTGTTTCTGATTGGAGTGGTGAGCAAATGGTGACGGTGGTGGCGGTGGTGGCGGTGTGGGTGCGGATGCGGATGCTGGAGCTTCATTTTCACTTAATACAAAAATTTGCGTTGGCGGCTGCTGTAAATGTTGCTCTTCCGATTGTTGATGTTGTTGGTTCGACTGTTGTTGTTTAATAAAATTTTCACGCCCCTTAATGCGGTCGCGTTGCTTCTGTTGTTGCTTATTGTAACGTATGCGCTGCTGTAAATATCGCACGTATTTTTCCTGTGGCGTCAATGTTTCATCATTGAAATATGCGTAGGAGCCGTCCGGCTGCAGTTGTTCCTGCTGCTGCTGTTGCTGTAGCGGTGGCTGTTGCACCAATTCCTGCGTCGGTTCAGTACCGACGAAAAAATTCTCCGGTCTAGGCGACTGGAAATGAGGATATTTTTGGCGAGGTCGCATCGAATAGCGATGCGATTGTTGTGATTGCGAATGCTGATTTGGAAGCGTATGTGGATGTGCTTGTTGTTGCAGTTGGGTTTGTTGACTCATGGTGGTCAATAGCGTTTCTTTTTGTTGTGGTGTGGATGATAATGGTTGCACAGGTGCTGATGCTTCATTGATTAAGTGATAGGTTGGGCTACAAATGACCGCATACGAAAGATAATAAGAGATCTAGTGAATAAATGCACATGTATGTATGCATGTATGTATGTATGCATGTGTGTTTATGTACGAGTATGAAGGACCTTAATTCGCGCGTATGATTTGGTGATTGACGAAGTGTTGTAATAAGAATGCTAACTAAGTATGTATGTAGGTATTTACGCAACCATGTACCAATATGTTTGTTAAGAACATTATGAGTAAAGAATTATGTTGAATGACGCTATAGGTTATGCCTTTGGCTAAATGTTACTCCCATGAAAATGCGCCTTTTCATACCTACATTCGCCTACATTCTCTCACACAACATGTATGTACATTCAAACAATTTGGTGGATGCTCGCAATCGATGCGACATTATGTATTACGATCGGTACGGTACGGGATGAGCTGCATGCCATGCCAACAGCATTGTACTAGTCGAAGGCAATGTCGCAATATGCATTGAAGCACTGCAATTTGCTCGGTTTGCCTCCAGTCATACATATATGACATGCATTTTCAATTTGCAGTTGTAAATGCCGTCAATATCTATGTACATGTGTGCAATTATTATACTTTTATATATGTATCTACTTATGTAGATATGTGCATACATAATTAATATATTGCTAGCATTGGTGGTCATAACCGCCAACATAAAACGAACTGGAAATTTGCCTTGGTAAATTAATATATTCATATATGTACATATGTATGTATGTATGTATGTATGCATGTACAAATGTATGTATATTCACGACTTTTCTCAAATAAAATTATATGTATTGCAAAATCTAAACATGTTTCTTTTATTGTCACACCTGTTTTAGAACACAGATTATCATACTTGCATTTAATAGTTACTAATAAGTTAACCGAAGATTATATAAGAAAGTGTTTTTATAATAATTTGTTTATATGGGAACCTAATTGGAAAGATTCTTTCTCAGGGTCAACAGGAATTGTATGTATGTATGTACATATGTTTGTAGTATGAGTATACATATGTACATTAGGGCGTATCACGAAAAAAAGTTTAGCCTGTGTCAGTCTTATTTGAGTACTTATGTCGAGAAAAATTTTGGGTGTAAACATTTTTTATTATTCACCCGCTAAAAACCGCTAAATCGTGTTTTTTGCTATAACTCTCTTATTTGTTAACCGATTTTTTAAATTTTTATGTCACCACAAAGGCTTCGCTCAGGACTATAATTGAATAAACCCTAACCCTAACCCTTTTAAGCAAGGTCATCATCGTCTTTTTGAGAGTTTTAGATTTATAGTATAAAAATAAAAATGTAGGAGTAATTCCGAAATTAGTGAAGGCATAAGTTAAAACGGGGTTTAAGGCCAAAACTGTTTAATGGCCAATTATAGTGCTGAGCGAGACCTTTTCAGCGACATAAAGTTTAAAAAAATCGGATATAAAATAAGAAAGTTATAGCAAAAAACACAATTTAGCGGGGATTAGCGGGAGCATAAAAAAATGTACACCCATAGTTTTTCTCGACATAAGTACATAGCAAAAAACGCGATTTAGCGGTTTTTAGCGGGTGCGTAAAAATATTTTTTACACCCCCCATTTTTTTCTCGACATAAGTGTTTAAATAAAACTGGCACACGCTAAAGTTTTTTATTTAATTTTCAGAAACCTATTATATATAATTTTTTAAAGATTTCATTGTCTTAAAAAGAAAAATACAATTTTTTTAACTTTATTAAATTTTTCGAAACGTATTTTTTAAATATTTTTAAGTTTTTCAATTTAATTTTATTTTTTGTTGTAGAATTTATTGTTAGGAAAAAATTATTTCATTAAATTTTTAGAATCTTTTTTCTGTTTTTTTTTGTCTTTTTAAATTTTTAGACTTTGTTTTAAAAATAAAAACTTTTTTCTGTTTAATATTGTTTTATTTTAAGCACTATTTCTTCTTTTTTGATTTATTATTCGTCGTTTTAAAAACCAAAATATATATTTTTTAATTTCATTTAATTTTTAAAGAATTTTTTTATTATTACTTTATTTTAATTTTATTTAGTTTTATCTTTTTTTTTAATTTTGTTTTAAGTAAAATATATGTACATATGTATATATTTATATAATTCAATTTCACTTTTAAGAAACTTGAATTTTCTCCTCTTTAGCAGATCTTTCCATTAGTCTTGCGAAAGACACTAAAGAGCTTTCAAGGTAATTGACAGATTTGACAACAGTCTTTCGAAAGACAAAAGACTCTGGCGAGTTGAAAGAAGGTTGCCAGAACTACAGGAAAATTCTAGACAAGACTAAACACTAAATAAACTTATCTTAGAATCAGGAAAGTTTGGTAGTTTTTTTCAGTTTGCTTCTGGTTTGCTAATAATTACGAAGTTTGCAGAATTTTCAGTTGATGCTTTTCCAACTTCAATTGAATAAATTACTTAAAAATACAAGAAAAATAATGCGGTAAAGTGTGCTAGGAATGCATACGTTTTCGCCGGAGCTGAGTAGAGGGTATTCTAATTCTTCAAAGGATCTTCCGAGAACTCTGAAATTTAAGGACATATAATTCAGTAAATCACGGCGCTCTGCCTCCTCAAAGGCATAGGATTTTCGAGCAAACTTACATTACGCATTCTTTTTTTTATTTTTAAGTTATTTTGACAGAAGAAGATGTAAGGAAAACAACTAGCAATACATCAAGTTTTTTCACCAGATCTTTGCCAAATAATCTTAAATCGATTTGTAATTTTCACCGCTTAAACGTCAAAGGTGTGGCTTTTAAATTATTTGAGCAACGACTCCATTTTGAGTGATCTGTTCTTCTACTTTAAATAGCAAGAGAAGGCGGACAGTTTCATAACAGAAGTTTGTAGCCAAGGATTAAAAATAAGTCGCTACAGTTATTGGGGCATATTCATAGATAAAATAAAGTCGACACTAGTAAGTAAGTTACTGCTTTTTGACATTATTTTTGATGGAATATCTGCCTGCAAATTGCTGTAGAGTCGTCTTTGTTTCCACTATGAATATGCTCCATTAACTTTAGATTTCTAATTTAATGATATTAGACTCCGCTAAAGAGCAAAAGACCTATGTTCGAACGGTGGCGTTTTCCACGATTCGGAGAACGTTCTTTAAAAATTCGATTACCACCTGAAAGTGCTTTAAGTATTCAATACCGACTTAACTACCGATACCCTGTAGGCAGAGCTGGGTCGTAATGATTCCTTTAGGAATTAAATTACTCCCAATTACAGATTACAAGGAATTGTAATTAGGAATCAATTCCTTCAGTCCACAGCAAAGGAATCGATCACTTTTTCAATTCCTTGAAGTAATTTCAAATGTAATTGGGTTTTTCTTTAATTCCATTACAAGGAATTTCATATTGTAATTGGAATAAATTACGTGCTCGTAATGTAATTTTTTTTCCAATTCCTTTGAAAGGAATTGAAAATGTAATTGATTTTTTTTTTCAATTCCATTACCTGGAATTGCAAGAGTACTTTAGTTTTTCCAATTACTCAAAGGAATTGTAAAAGTAATCATGAAACTGAAAGTTCATTCACGACTATACAATGTGGAATTTTTGTTGTGGTCAAAGATTAAAATCGAAAGCACACATTGGACATCTTCTATGTATATCTATATATATATAAAAATGTTGTGTTCGTATGTCACGGTCATCAAAACCCGAGAACGGCTGAACCGATTTGAATAATATTTTTTTTATTATTCGGTATAATACCAGAACCAATGATATCGCAAAAATTTGGTGGGTTGCCACCTATTTTAAAATTTAATTAATTTAAAATCAATGAANATTTTTTTTATTATTCGGTATAATACCAGAACCAATGATATCGCAAAAATTTGGTGGGTTGCCACCTATTTTAAAATTTAATTAATTTAAAATCAATGAATTATGGGAATATGGGTATTAAGTTAAAGAGGTTT
>NW_016168651.1:18520-18865 GCF_001687245.7 Rhagoletis zephyria
GGAAAGTCTGCAGTAGATTCCGAAATTTCAAAAAAATCGGTACGGCCTTTCTCGAGCTTTGCGAACAGAAAAAAACGCCTTTCAAAATATATATTAGTATAGACTAGCCAAACTCTGCTTGTTAAAACACTACTACCGATGAAAATCGATGGATAAATAAGCAAGTTTGCAAGGGTTAAGTGAAAGTGCAATAATTTTTTGTATGAAATACTAGCAGGAAATTTAACAAAGCTATTGCAATTCAACAGTAAAAATTTTTTTTTTATAAATTTTTTGATTACTTTTTAAATTACTTCGAGGAATGGAATTGGAAAAAAATCAATTACATTTTCAATTCCTTTCAAA
>NW_016168654.1:0-18863 GCF_001687245.7 Rhagoletis zephyria
AAAAAGATTTTAAATTTTTTCCGATTTTTGAAAATTTAATATTCACTAGACAGATTTTTCACGAAAAAATCCTGGCAACGCTAGTCACACGACGTTTTTGTGTAACAAAATAAAAAATGTTGAAATATTGAGGTAGAAAAGATACTACGCGGCTACACGGCGCGGCATTGGCACAATTCGCAAGTGTTTACCTGCATACAGCAGACACATCTCATTGTGACTGCTACAGCACAGCTTCAAAATCCATGCACACGACCACAAGCCTACCTCAGTGTTGGGAAATGAAATTGTTCTTTCAGTTCGAAATCTACACAAAAGCTGTACTTTTCGACTGAAATTGTAACGACTTTTTAATTTGCTCTTATATTTTCTTAGTACATGCATACATAGATTCCCTTCAAGACCAATGACACCGATATCGTCAAGAAAATGCCACACATCAACGGTAAATTACAGCTATTTTAAACTTGCGCTTTATTATACTAAAATTGAATGAGCTAAAAAACTGCAAAATATTAAAACAAAAAATTGAAATAGAAAAATCGAAATTTTTACGAAAGCTTGTCGATTTTTTTATGTTATTTAAAGATTTAAACTTATTTTCATACAGCTTTTGTTAAGGAATAAACTATATTTTTATAAACAAATAATTAAAATTAAAAAAGAATAAAATAAATAATAACCAAACNTCGATTTTTTTATGTTATTTAAAGATTTAAACTTATTTTCATACAGCTTTTGTTAAGGAATAAACTATATTTTTATAAACAAATAATTAAAATTAAAAAAGAATAAAATAAATAATAACCAAACCTAGTCAATATGTGAGTGTCGTAAAGTTATAATATTTAAGAACATCTCTTTCTTAATTAACGATGACAGTGGTTTCTATAAGAAGCTGATTTCGAAATTTTGTTTTAATAAAATTTAATATCGAAAATATTCGTTCGAAACTTGCCTAGGAATATGAGGTTGATAGCACACCTTGTGCCAAGGCACATTAAACAGGTAGTATCAGTAGAGCAAAAACAACATTTGCGTGTATTTTGTTGTTGCTTCTGGTATCGAAAGTGTCAAAAACTGTTCTGAATTTTTTCTTCTAAATCAAAGTGTGCCATGTAAAATACAAAAAATTATAAAAAATAAAAAATTGAAATTGGAAAAAATAAAAATTTATGCAACTTTCTTTCCTAGTAAATTTGTTTGCTTCTCGATGCATTGATCCATCCTTTACAAGGGCCAGTAATCAGCGGTCGTGCTGCCGAGTTGAGCGAACGTTCCAAAAGCTGCTATTCAATCGCTTGTTTTGTATGGAAAAAGGTTTCACATGCAAATGGATTTTAACAATTCAGAATTTTTGTGAGAAAAAATTAAAAATATTTGACATTTTCGAGACCAAATAATTTGAAAATAAATCAAATCAGCTGCTCTACTGATACTACCTGTTCAATGTACCTTGCCTTGTGCCATGTTATAATGGTTCGTTTAAAACCTTTTTTCAAAACTTGCAAAGGCAAAAACGAAAAAAAAACTTTTCCGCAGTGAATTTTGTGAGCTATACATATATTTATAGTATTCATCACAAAAGGTGCTGCGTAGTAGGAAAGTATCTTGTAAACGAAATTGTATCAAAAAAGTACAATCACACCAAAAATGCCAACACTGGCCTACATACATATGTATTTATGCACACACACTTTCATTTCACCCGCTTCTTCCTCCAACAGCATTCGATTGCAATTTTACGAGAATCCTGCTGGGAAATCGACAAGCTGACGTGCGCAAAAGCGATTTCAACTCAAATACCTGTACATACTTGTGTGCATTTGTTTGTGTTTACAATCGCTTGCCACAAAGCGTTTCGGCGCCATTAAAGCAGCAGTAATTGAAGAAAATCAGGTGCAATGGTTCTAAAGGCTCTTTTCACTTATTTATCGTCGACTTAATAACCTACCTACATACATACATATACATATTTATGCTTGTATTGAATTTTATTATTTGTTTGGCATATTTCACACAGTATTCATTCATTCACTTGCCCATTCGTTCATTCGGTTATTTATTTAACTTTAAGAGTACTATGAGAAGATTTAAACACATAAACGTTCATCTACACATTCGCACAGTAATTTGCTCGCTCTTCGATTACTAAAATCCGACTATGACTATTGACATACATAAACGGTGTTTTTTTTTAGACATGTGGTTTTCAAGAAGAAATAAAACGCATATAGTTTAATGTTATGGCCAAGAATGAAGCTTTATTATAAAGATAAAGGGTTTACCATTATGTTTAAAAAGTGATTTCGGGCAAGTAACCGCCGCGACTGGCTCGAATAAATTCCAGTCGCGAAGCCCAATTTTCGACCACTTTTTGCAGCTATTGGAACCGTGCCAAATATTTTCGCCAAATATTCTTCGGTGCGCACTGTACGGCATCTCTGTGCGAAACCGATCCATGGTTGCTCGAATTACCGACTCTGCTTGGCGATTATGTCGACCGAATATTGGACGCAGCGCGCGATGCGTCACCCAAACCGAACCATTATTTTGGTAATAAATTTTCACGATTTGCAAACATTGGCAAAGGCAAACCAAACTGAGTATAAATCAAGTAACAGCTGTCAAAAAGACCAACTACGAAAAAAGTATTGCCTCATTGAAAACCACACGTCTAGAAAAAAAAACACCCTTTACATACGAAAAAGTTCTGGCCGAGTTTGCTGCGAAAATAACGGTCAACGTGCACTGTATTTCTTACAGTGCATGGCTGATCACTACTCTGAGGATATCCACAATCTTCAACGCTTCGTTAAGAAAGCACCGTGCTTCCACCACATGGGTAGTGACATCACATTAGGTCTTATTGGCCTAGGTGTGTTTCCTTGCTGGGAGAGAAAATTATTTTGAGCAAAAACCGTTATGTTTTAGAGCATACATACTACAATTCAGACGAGAGTATAGAAATATCTACATACAGCTTAAATCGGCCGTAGAACCCATTAAGAATTTCTAATCATTTGCGATCTTCACAAAATCGTATGGGATCTGGTGTCTTGGGGGCTTGTCTGGATATTTACTGAAAGATCATAGCTTTTGGCATTTTTCAAAAATACCGTTATATGCCATTTTAAATAGCAACCTACCTGGGATAAAGTGCAACCTGTATACCAAATTTCGTCGATATCTAAGTTTTTGCTGGAGTTATCGTGTACACGGACATACAGACGGACAGACAGACATGACTGAATCGACTTCTCTTTTAATTCTGATCATTTACAAACAACCGTTATGCGAACAAAGTTATAATACCCTGTGCACAAGTGGTGCGCTCGGGTATAAAAAAGTGAATATATCCATACGTAAATATGTATGTAGACACGTACAAATATGTAAAGAAGCTTCGTAATAGCCATGGAAGAATTTAGTGGCATACAAATATACAAAAATTTGATTAATAAAAGTGCAAATACCAAGCATGATATATACATATATATATACATATGTACATATTTTCCTAAGTGGTATAAACGTAAGAATAACTGCATTATTATATATTTATATAATATATACATATATGTTTGTATGTATGAATGCATGTATGTATGTATGTGTATGCATTCGCTTTTAATTAAATTTCAAGCAAACTTCCTTGGATTTCTGTATGCATTTAGCTGTGTTTAAGTAAGCAGAAAAAAGGTTTCGATTTCTTGCGAAAAAGGCGAGCGCCAAGAAATTATGAAGATAAAACAACGTTGCGTGATAGACGCGCATAAAAATACCTATGAAGATGAAATGTTGAAGCAAAATTACATAAAATCTAAGAATAACTTACATACAGATGTACACATAGTTAAGAGTACAAAAATTATATATATATATATATATATATATATATATATTACATATATTTAAGTAAATATGTATATATGTACATACATACATATGTATGTACTATATGTATAATGTATTTCAGTTAAGCATTAATTTTTTGTGAGTAGAGTGTAGCATATGGAAGCAATTTATTCTCAAGACAGAAGCTAATTAAATTTGAATCGCTCGTTCTTTGGAAGAACGCCATAATTCAGACAAATTTTTTTTAAACTACTATTGAGGTATTGAAATTACAAAAAATACGAAAAATTGTCTACCATTAAACAATTGGCATGTGAAAACAAAGTTGCGTATGTGTATCGGAAATACACTGTGCATTAAATAAAGAATTTGGGCATTAGATAATATCCGTATAACTATATTAAAATTACATGATATTTTTTAAATTACCGGCGTCAATGACCTTAAATTTAAATAGTTTCTTTGGATTTTTTAATATGTTTATGTAAATGTCTTCTTTTTTTTGAAAAGGTTACACCGATTTTTTAATACTAAAATTTTTCATTAAATTTTTGCTCATTTAATGTTGAGTGGAAACCAGGCATTTCAATTTGATTCTTCTCCATTTGTCTGAGCAACTACTTACATATAAAAAAGAACAAACACTCTTTGACCAAAGTATGGAGGCATATTAAGGAGCCAAATTCTATGGAGTATATTTATTATATATTACTTTAAGACAAGGGAAAATTTTCACTAAAAACGTTACTTAAAACCATTTTTCACGCATTTTTTATTATTCAGTTATGACGTTCTTCTAGCAAACGAGCAATATGTATGCACATAGATAGCCGTCGAAAATCATGAGGTGTGATGAAATATAAATTAGCAAAAAGGCATATGTATATATGCGTGTATGTAGGTAGGTACAGTAGTGGCCATATTAAAGTTACCAACAATATAAGCAAAAATAATAAATAATTAAATACCAAACAACAAAGGTAACACAATAAACGATAGTTTCTATAAAATAAATATATATGTATGTACTATTAGTGCAAAATCTCAAAAGAAGGATATTTGCACAGGATGGCGTATGAGTAACGCCTTTTGTTATATATTCCAAAAGTAAAAGTATTGAAAATGGTGCAATAATATGAAGGACACTGTAAGCTTTGTTCAATATTTAGTGGAAAGCAGAGTGACCAGATGGTGACAAAAAATTATGAGAAATTTGTTTAAAAAATAGGTCAAACAAAATTAGCGCAGTGAAAAGAGTCGGCTTCCGTTAGATGGGCATCTAATGGGGATTCCAAATTTATGCTATCAATGCATCCAGAAAGAAGAAGTTTGAATTTCCGTTAATGAATGCCACCTCACTGATGCGAAAAACACAAAATTTTAATAAATAAAATTTTATAAAGTAACTTTTATCTGACCACTACTGTATTGCTGTATATGGTCGTGTATATAATAGGAGTATACGTTAGCATAACATAGTATTTATGTATTAAACATACATACATAATTTTGAGTAAATAAGAGAAAAGTGTGTTTAAATAATTTGTTTTTTGTCTTTTTTTTTGTGTTGAGCAAGACAAACATTCCACTAAATCACAAACATATTGACAAACAGGACATTCAATCAGACATATCTACATAAGTATGTAGTAGGTATGCAGCGAAATATGTATTTATCTCTTACCAACAGCAACTCATCCACACCAGTGCCATCGCCGAGCGGATTTATCGATTGTAATTGTTTTGGATCGGATATTGGTTCCGTGGCAAATGCATAATTTCGATTAAAATTTCTCATAAACTGTAATAGAAAGAGCGGGTAAAGGAAGAGTACAGAGAAAGAGAAAGGAAGAAAGCGGGAGATATCAACTTGATGTAGTTAATTTTTGAATATAATTTTTATAAAAAAAAAAAATCATAAATGGGTGGCTAAATTGTTTATAAGTAATTGGGACAACACAAAAACATGTATACAAATTTAGTTTTCATAAAATATTTTAGGTACACTTGGGGGTTTTTTCAGGTCCTTAAACTAAATAGGTAATAGAACAATGAAACACATTTGCGATAAAAGGTAAATACATACTAATGTATATACAGTAAAATTATATGCACATATTTAACATATACAGGTGTGTATATACTAGGATGGTCCAAAAACAGTAAAGTCGGAATTTTCGTAGAAATGGTATAGAATTCTTGAAAATCAGTATTGATCGGAAAACTCTGGTTCTCTTCATGATACTTTTAATAATAATACCCAATTGTTTATTTGACTATTTTTTAATACTAGCGATTTTTTATTGGTCCCCCCATTGCATTTTTCGGGGTTTTTGACGGACCTATAAATTATAGTTGCGATGAAAAAATGGTTAAATAAACAATTGGGTATTATTATTGGTAATCTCCTGCAGATAAACAGAGTTTTCTGGTGGGAAAATGTTGATTTTTAACTATTCTATGCCATTTCTACGAAAAGTTGTTTTTTCCCCATTTAAAATACATGAAAAACTTTGGGCGTTTTGAGCGACCTCTAAATATTTTTTGATTTCAAAATAAAAAAATAAAGGTATATTTTTCGATATAGAACAATCCTAGGGGGTGAGAGCATACAAATTCCGACTTTACTTTTTCACATGCATTTTTGGACCACCCTAGTGTATACTCTGTCTTTTTTGATACAAGTTTTGTAATTTTTAACAATGATAGTTGAAGAAAAAATTAGCACACGCAGGTATGGTAATTTTGAAATACCACCCACGTTAACGAATTCCGCCAAAAGTCAAATTTCCCTCAATTATCACAAAATTTCCTGGTATACATATTCTCCTTTAAAAAAAGCTACGATTGTCGAAAAAATGCACAATGAACGAGTACCTTATACTATGTTCACATTGCAACGTAAATTACTCAATTACTCTACTACTTCACATAAATTAAGTGAGTTCGTGCGCGTCATTTTCAAATTTTCCTTCAGTGAAAAGCAAAACTATTGACTACAAATTCGAATAGATTAAATGATATACAAGTTTTATAAGCTAATGCAGAGATTAAGGATTAAGGAATCACAGAATTAGAAATCGAATTAAACTCGTAATTAGTATTGGGTCTTAGTCCGATGAATATGGTGGCTATTGTTGCGAAGAAATGAAGCTGAGTAGTTTTTTTTTTTTTATGAACTAAAATGCAGCCGTCCACAAAGCCAAAATTCGGCAATGCTAACGCCAACACAGAGCAGAAAGTTGGCCAACTATCAACTTTTCGCGTGCGTCGCTCATCATTTGTTGTAAATAAATAAAATTGTGTGAAATATGTTTCCTTTTTAATCAAATGCGGGCAATAAATATCGTTTTTCATGCATTTATTGATATGAAATATTAATTTATCTTTCGCTAGTTTGTTAATTTAGTGACCAAAGCATTCGCTGCCAAGCGTTCGTTGTAGCAAGCATACTCTGTCAAACCAATGGAAACGCCAAATCCTACGCGAAAGTGAACGGGTTTTCAATCTGAGGGTACTTTCCCTATATTTTTAATTTTAGACTATAAAAGTAAAGCTCTCAAAACACGATGACGACCTTGCTAAAAAGGGTTAAGCTTCACTGATGTATAGTCCTGAGCGAGGCCTTTCCGGTGACATAAAAATTAAAAAAATCGGATAGCAAATAAGAAAGTTATAGCAAAAAACGGGATTTACCCGCGATTTACCCGCGTTTTTAGCGGGTGCAAAAAAAAATCTACAGCCAAATTTTTTTCTCGACATAAGTATTCAAATAAAACTGGCACACGCTAATCTTTTTTTCGTGATACGCCTTAATGTATAGTGAGCAAAAAAGTACGGGCACAGAGAATTTTTCGCATTGTATGCAAAGTTTTTTGTTCTGGTTTCTTTTCGCTAATTTTTTATAAAAATATAGTTCATACTACAATAAAAAAACATAAAAATAAAATTTCTTAACTTTGTGCAAAACTCAGGAAAATTCAATAAACTTGCATACTAGTTTGCAGATTTCCAATAAGATTTGTTCAGTCGCAGTAAATTTTAGTAAAAAAGTGCAAGTTTGAAGTTGCTAAAAACCGGCGTTGATTTTTGGCAATTTTTTTTGTGGACGGAGTTTTTTTTATGTTTTTAGGAAACTGCGTGAAAAAAGCCAAAAAATTCCGCCTGTTTTCCGTCATGAACTTCAGAAGTCGGGTTTTTATCAGCTTCAGTTTAGAAAATGACCTTGCAACTTCTGCATTTGGGAAGCAATCTTTGACGTTGTAATTAAACAAAAGTTTGTACAACCATATTTATTTGGTTACATACAACTCCTTGATTTTTTTCATAGTCGGGTTAAAACTGCAGGCACAAGTTTTTAAATTGTATTACCTCGTTCCTTAAATTCTCATCCAAGTCCTTTTCGATATCTCAAATAATTTTGTACTTTTTTCTAACATTTCTTCATCACCGAGCGTGTCTAATTTGTTGAGGAACTCAAAACGTTCATGGACTCCCAAGTGCATCCATTGCAGGTATGAAACTTTGAATTCGAAATTTATTTGATGGTTTTTTAATGTCATCTAATTTTTAAAAATATTTTTATTTATATTCGCTTTATTTTTATTTTATTTTTTAATTTAATATTCTTTTATTTATTATTTTTAATACCAATGATTTAGATTAAGGCTGTCGCAGTGGGTGATACCAATCTGATCCCTATGATTGTGCCGGTGGCACGCGTACTCCGTTTACCTGCCGCCGACTCGACGAAACGACGCATTTTCCTTTGCTTACTAAACTAAATCAGCTATGTAGTACTTAAATTACGTTGTACTACAATGTGAATCCCCTTCGATTAGGGTAAAAAAGCAACTAAATATGCCTTTCATTGACTCGCGTTCAGTGCCTTCTGCGTTTCTTAAAATTGTAAATACATATATAATTTTTTCACGTTTTATAAATTTTTCCTTTCTTAGTTTCATTAGTTTTTTATGTGGCTATGGTAATGGTAATGGCAATGGAAATAGTATTGGTAATGGCAACGAAAATGGTAATTAAATAGTAGCATCAACGGTAATGGTATTGGTAAAGGCAATGAAAAAGAAAATGGTAATTGTAATGGTAATGGTTATAGTAATGGTATTTGTAATGGTAATGGTATTGTTAATAGTAATTGCAACGGTAGCGATTATGGTAATGGTAATGGTGTTGTGAATGGTAATTGAAGTGGTAATGGTATTGATAATGCTATTGGTAGTGGTATTGGTAATATTTAATAATAACCATATTTACACAAAATTTGTTTGTATGTACATATGTAATGCAATTGTTAAATAAATCTATTAAACGAAAAGTGGTCTGCATGAGACGGCTTCATGCCTGATAGTTTTTTTTTTTGTAACCAGCTCTGTTTCAAAAAGAAATAAGTGGCATTGAGTCTCATCTATTTTTATCCGTTTCTAAGAAACGAATAGCCAACTCTACCAAATGACGGGCGGTTTTATAAGCATAAAGCAAAATCAAAATAAAATGAGCATTATGGCCAATTTGCTATTTCATTCAAACACGAAAGCGTATAGCATCAGTATGCCTGTATGTACATATGTGCATACTTAGTCATAAATGTAATCCCATACCGGACACACCCACCCACCTACATACTCACTTAATTATTCAGCCGTGATTCGCACATAATAACATTATTTGTCAAAGTAATCCATCACTAACAGGCAACTAATACAATTTCTTCATAGCCAATGCGATTACATACATACATACATACATACGTACATACATATGTGGCGAACAACTTTTTGCATTGTGCATACAAAATAGTTGAATGCTTTTGTATAAGTACATACAAATGTACATAAGTATGTAAGTATTTGCACATATGTATGTATATAGTAAGTATGTAGCAATGGATATAGACATCTGTAAGCATTTTCCATGACTGGGCATTTTTCACCGCAGCCGAGTACACTTAACTAAGCACTTAGGCAAATATGTCTGCAGCAAGTGCAAAAATGTTGCATTGCATTGTATGTACGAGCATGATAAGTAGTACTAGATGCCATATGGAGAGACACGTATGCACCAACGATGTTGTGAACAATTTCTATTTTTGAATACAAGTATATATGTATGTACATTAGGGCGGGTCAATTTGTATGGAAGACTTCTTCGACTATGCGCGTATGACACAGAAGGATTCTACGCGTTACCTTAAGCAAATTTGCCGAAGAAACCACAAGTCTAAAATAAATTTTGAGTTTGACGAATGGAGAAAATACGTTTCTTAGCATTTTGCTGTCGTGTCGTAAAGAAGTTTTAAATTTTTGAATAAAAACTCGCCAGAAGGGGTTTTTGGCCAAATTTGCATAGAATTACACATAAAATCCTTCTATCCTATAAGCGTATGGTTAAAAAAAAAATGGTCCGCCCTAATGTAGGTACATACATATGTGCACAAACGCAAGTATTTAAGTAAGTAAGTGTCTGGAAATGCATAAGCATCTGGTTGCGATATATTTGATTACGTTTCAAAAGTTTTTAGCGAGTAAACAGATCCATATTGAGAATATATATATACAGACATACAACCATATGTAGGTGCATATGTACATATGTATGTACGTATCCATATAGTGTGAAAGTACATAAGCACTTATTTATGTAAAGAGTAAAAAATTGCGAAATGCTTGTGTCACAGCCAGCAAATTGACAACCCGGCCACACATCCACTATCACTGCACCAAATCCATGTTGTGGACACTTAACAAATTACCTTGCAATGAGTGAATAAGAAAATTCACGAATGCTGGCCGCGCCACCACCACCCACTTAGCTGCTGTTAAGCTAGCGCATTGCATTTTCTGATTTGTTTCCCCAACAGCTTTGTGGTTATAAAATGAAATTAACTTTGAAATATGTTTGTATTCATAAAATCGATAATTTTTCAATTGTAAGTGAGTAAAAGAGTAAGTGCATATGTATGCATTTCCTTTGCTCGAAGGTAAATTTATTTCCTTCACCTGAAGTGGGTTAGCATTTCCCGTGAAGGTCCTCAAAGTGCAAAGTACTAAATATTTTTCTTTACTTGTTATATGCAGGTACATACATATGTACATATGTATGTATATATGTCAGTATATGTATAAGTATGCACCCTACTGGAAAGACCCAAACTAAAGAATCAAATTTATAATTCAGTAACTAGATCCCCAAAGCGGCGAAATGTGGTACTTTTACAAAACCATATTTTTTTACATTTTTAAGATCACATATCGCTAGCTAAGAGTGAAAAGTTCGTGAGTTCACTTCTTCTAAAAAGTTATATTTTGATGCAAGAAGGAAGAACCATTAAAAATGCATTGTTTTCCAGAAGATCGAACTACCTTTTTTGATAACCGTTTCTATTCTGTGATACGTAAATTAAGTCTTAAGTCTAAGTAATAAGTCTAAAAGAATACGAGAAACATTTTATTAGAAATCTATATCTTAATAATAGATTATGTTAAGTGTTTGGCCGGGCTTATCCTCCAATTTGTGGCCTGCGCCTTGATGTTGCCGCACAAATGGAAGGGACGCCGCGTCCACAAGTGATTATACTTTTACGAGAAGCTGTTTTATGGCGGAATACACTCGGTGGTTTGCCATTGCCTGCCGAGGGGCGACCGATATTAGAAAACTACTTTTTGGGTTTTAATTTTCGATCTTGGTCGGGTACTGGGCTTGAACCCGGGCCCTGCGGAATGGTGGCGCGCCCAGCTACATATATCTAATGTGACGGATTAAGGCGGATACATATAAAGTGGTAACGATTCAACAAATACAACAATTACTTGTATTTTGTTTTTGCTTTTAGCGGGCCATTGTCAAATTTCAGCTATTCTTATCCGAATGAAAAAGGTCACCAGAAAATGCGCGCACTCTCACGTTTTCACTCACTCGCTAGCGAAATACAAAATTTTGACAATCAAGCGCTACTCACAGCTGATGAAACAACACCGCCTTATATAAATTCGCCTTTGTGAGGAATTTTGTAGTGGTTCGGAACTATCGAAAAAGGGATGCAGGAGGCACTAAGGAGTTTTTTTTTCGTTCGAATGCGCTTTCATTCACTTCACTTCACAGACGCTCTTTCATAGTTTGGAAAAACAAAACAAAAATTTGTATGACCGTTTTAACATGTCGCGTCTGACGGCATTGCAGCCTGGAACCTTCTAGAATCTAACAAACAATAGCAAGCGCCACTAAACACTAATGAACTGCTTCGGAACTATAGAATAAGGGGTGCACAGCAAACTAGATCTAAACTGTGGAATTCAGAACTGCTGCGGACCTAACGAAGAGGCACTGCAATAGGGGATAATTTCAATTTCCTACGACATCACTGTGTTAAATTCGAACTATAGCGAACTAGTAGTGGTTCTAAATGAACTAGAAGAGTACCAATTTAGAACTAGAGTTTTTTCTCTACAAGTCATGTACAGTTTGTATATGTGTATGTTTAATGGTTTAGCTTCGTCTAGAGTCATTAAAAACATTTTTCATTTTACTTTACTTTTTACTTTCACCCCCACTTATTGGTTTGTCTTATGCAAATCTATGGTAGCAGTTCTTAAATTTCTAGAATTTTTCACTTTCATGTTATCGACAACTTGAATAGAATGCAGCTGGAAGCAGTAACAGCGACCAACAGTTAACAAAAGTGCATATAAATATCCACTTCTTCGTACATACATTTTTCTTTATTTACTTCAAAAACTTCAAGTATTGACAGTGATACGTCGAAGAATACTTTGTAAAACTTTATGCATCACTAACTTACCAAGAAGTTACAAGTTTTTGAGTTGTTGCAGTTCACTTTTCTTGGGGAAAATACAGCCCTCCATAAGCGAATAAAAAAGTGTTCGTAAATATTGTATTAGGGTGATCAGACACAGCTTTCCAAAGTTTTCCCTGAATATATTTACATACATATGTTGCATGCTGGTAAGGATGATGCGGTAATGTGGATGTCTTGTAATGGTAGTAGTTGGGGTAATAGCAACGGTATTCGTAATGGTTATGGTTGGTTGGTAGAAGCGTTGCCTGCGTATTGCCTAGGTTAATTGACTCGGTTTTCCAAAACGATTTCCACCGGTTTTTGTGGATTTCTATAGGCGGATTTTTTGAAATCTTGATGTTTCGAATATCGAATAAACCGGATTTTTTTTATCGAACAAACCGGTTTTCTTTTTCAATAACAATTTTGAGTTTTTCGAAGTTTTCAAGGCCTTTTCCAGTTTAGAGGAAACTTTTAAATAGTTTTAAAATTATATCCTAGGTTATTTGGGTATGAACAGTATATCATATTTGATTCTAATAAATGAATGTTTGGCGCTTAAACGTTTTCTGCTTCTGCGTGTTCTGCTTCTTGATCTTGTTACACAAATGGTAGTGATGCGAAGAGGCGCTACTTTCAAGTATTGATCGATACTCAGTACTGATTTAAAAAGTACCCAACGCTTTCGATACTCGGTACCGAAATGTTCAGATTTCAAATTAGAGCACACAACAGCTAAAAATATGAAATAAAATCAGCTCAGGTTGGAGATCAAGTGGAGATCCAAAACAAATTCCAAGATCCAATGTTTATTTTCAAGTGTTCAAGTCAATTGGAGAACCTCTCTAACAAAAGGGAAAATTATTTGTATGCAAATCTGCGTTCCCTACTTGAGAAAAGCTTGGACATCAATTTGAATTTTAAATTTTATTCAACTTTTGGAAAAATGTTGTGTATCCACTTGAGAATCAAGAATTTCTCAAAGATTGGAACAATGTTTGCTTCGTGTATATTGGGTACTAACGCACCGCACCATAAATTAGTATTGGTCTTATAATAGCCGTACATTAACAGCACAAGTTTTGACCTTAGTCCTGAATTCCTACTGCTATCTCTAGGCTTCTCTTGATATTTGTCTTTCAGCTCAGTTTGGTGTCAGAGACAATGCCGAGGAACTTCACCGCGGGGGATAATGTGAGAGTCGTTCCATTGTCTGAACTGAGTTCCGTTTTGCTCGGTTTGACACTAAGGTATTTTATTTTTTGGGACAACGAGTGTAACCTAAACAGAGCTCCCACTAAAACTTCGCTAGTAATTGCAGGATAGAGGCCTGACATCGAATCTCATTTACATATGCCACTATCTCCTATGTTGAGTTTCAGTAGTAGGTACTATGTTGTTCAGCGCGACAGCACATAGCAGCGCAGAAAAGCTCCTCCTAGAGGTGTAACCCTATTTGCAACAGAGGTTAGTGTTGTTATCGAACCATTGGCTGTTGATATGATTATAGTTTTGAGCCCTGAACCAGCATATTTCAACGTCTTTGCTCCACTCTCGAATATTCAGCCTCATTGCGTAAGTCGTAAATTAGGCTGAATTGTACGACTCGACAACATTAGCATTGTCTACTGTCGTGCTGAAATAAGTAAACGACGAAAATTGTCGAAAACTATGCAGTGCTGCCAAGTTCTTCCGTTTTAATACACTAGTCGAGTGGAAATTTTAGGGAATGACGCTAAATTTTCGATACGATTCGACTCTCGAAAAACGACTTGCATTCGGCACGACTCTCGCAATGAGGCTGATTATTTCCAAACTCCCTACAAAATCGTCCACACTATTCTAGCATTCTTTTCAGCCGAATGCTTGTATTGACTTACCTAGGAATTAAATGGATAGCCATGAAATTTCACCGATTTGGGTATCTTGTTTTTCTTATTCGAAGTTTTAGTAGCCTACTACCAGCAGCTACAATTCCCTCCTTTTCAAGTGGAAATCAAAAAAATACGGAAATATGTATTTATGTACATACATTAGACTGGACCAGCTTGCAAGCAAACAAAAAAAAGATGGACGCACTTTAAGATATGACTGTAAATGCCGAAGATATAACGAAAAAATGTAAAAAGGCGGACCCCACAGACAAACAAAAATGTTTCGAAATTGCCTTGCAAAAATACTTTAGGCTAGGACTAGGGGTGTCCGGCTAACTTTTTTCTTTTGCACAATCTAATGGACGTGTATGTATGAATGTATGTAGCTGCTTCTCAATGAAAAATAGCAAACATATCCCAGATGTTTATTATTGTACTTGGCCAGAAAATATATAAAGTTGTGCGAAAAAATTCGTTTNCATGCGCTAAGCGGAAACACTTAAAAAGTGCTTCAAAAGCGACAAGCTGCAAAATTTTCCAAAAATTAATTGCATTCGCGATAGTGGGCGCAGACAAACACATGTACATACATATATATGTACATATGTACATACTTAGGAGCACACAAATTTAGAGCCTTCTTCTAGAGCTGGTATTTTTACCACGTTTTTATTGTTGTTATCGTGTCGGTGCGCTATAAATTAATTAGGACACGCCAAGGACTAACGATTTGCGAGCAACGTTTGAACTTAAGTAGGTCAACGCCATTTACAAGTAAACGTCATTGTGGCGACTAACTAATATGTACTTATTTATGTATGCGATTAGAGTAACACAAACATACATATGTATATTTATATGCATATGTGTATGTAGGTATATGTACATACCATATAACTACATATGTACAATTAGCGACACTTAAAAAAATTTGAAGTTAATTTGACTTATTTTAATACCCGAGCGCAACTGTGCACTAGGGTATTATAACTTTCTTTGCATAACGAATCGAGGTAGATACGGACATATGTATACATATACGCCAAATTGCTCAGAATGAAAAAAGAAGCCGATTAAGCCATGTCCGTCTTTCTATCAACGAAATTTAGTATAAAGGTTGCTTTTCATTCCAGGTAGGTTGGTATTGATTATCAGCTAAATTGGACAATTTCCTCCCAAATAACGGTGTTTTGGAAAAATGCAAAAACTTCGATATTTCCGTAAATGCTTGGTCCAAATTGTTGAAAGTTGGTATGTGAAGTAGATTTTTGACATAAAATTAGACAGTTATACAATTTTTGGAAAATGGGTGTGGCAGCGACTACTTATGATTAAATGCTGTATCTTAGTAGTCTCTTTACCAATCGCCACCACACTCAGTGCAAACATTGCTTAGAGTCTCACAAAGAAACCCGTGGAAATTTTTGAAATCAGGTAAGAACCGCCCACCTCCCATTACTACTAAAGCTTCTTCTTCTTCTTTATTGGCGCTGTAACCGCCAAAGCGATTTTAGCCGAGTCCAAAACAGCACGCCAGTTATTTCTCTTCTGTGCCAATTGACGCCATTAGGAAATGTCAAGTAAAGCCAAGTCCGTCTCCACCTGGTCTTTCCAACGCAGATGAGGCCTTCCTCTTCCTCTGTTACCAGCGTCGCAACCCGCGTTGAACACTTTCAGAGCTGGAGCGTTTCTGTCCTTTCGAAGGACATAACCTAGCCAGCGGAGCCGCTGGATTTTAATTCGCTACATAAGAGTTGATGCATGAACCATATCAGCTCCTCGCCGCCGTACTTGAATAGCTCGGCTGGCAGGCCGTCAGCTCCAGCAGCTTTGTTGTTTTTCAGCCACGTAATCGCTATTCGTACCACGTCATGGTCAGGCGGTGGGACATCGACTGGGGGCTCGCGTTCGTCTTCTCTACTCTCAGTTCTGCTGTCATTCACTAGGGTGGAAAAGTGTTCCCTCCATAATTTACGTACGTTCTGGACATCGGTCTCTAGGTCGCCATGGTTGTTCTAACAGGAGTTCGCCCTGGTCTTGAAACCTCCAGTAAGTCGCCTAACTCTCTGATAAAGTTGTTGGGCGTTTTTCCTGTCCGCCAGCATTTCAAGCTCTTCGCACTCACGTATTTCGGCCTCTTTCTTCTTATTGCGGCAAATACGTCTCGCTCCCTATAACGGTCCTACATGACTCGCGTTGTGCCCGATCGCAGCGTGGCCCTGTAGGCGGATTCTTTTTTCTCTGCAGCTTCTTGACACTCCTAATCATACCTTCTGCGGCGGTGCTACTTAATAAGCGGGGGATGTGATGCCACTGCCGGCGGAGAGTCGAGTGGCGAATAAATTGGCGGTATGTTATAATTGCAGCTTTTCGACGTTAAGCTTTCCTTGCATTGTTGGGCTCACATTTTTTGCTGCACAGAGGCGGGTGTGTATTTTGGCTGCAACAAGATAGTGGTCCGAGTCGATGTTTGGCCCTCGAAGTGTACGTACGTCTAAAACACTGGAAGCGTGCCTTCCGTCTATCACAACATGACCGATTTTGTTTCTCGTTTTTCGATCTGGAGTAGCTTGATGGATATTTTTATGCTGGAAGCTAGTACTACATCTTACCATGTTTCGGGCTCCGGCGAAGTCGATCAGCCTCAGTCCGTTATCGCACTTTTCATCGTGGAAGCTGAATTTTCCGACAGTTGCGCCAAAGATCCATTCCTTGCCAACCCTGGGCATTGCAATTACCAAGCACGATTTTTATATCGTGCCTGGTTCAGCGCTCATATATTCGCTCCAAGCACTCATAGAAGAGATCATTGGACGCCTCGTCTTTCGCTTCCGTCGGGGCATGGGCACAGCTAAGCGAGATGTTGAAGAATCTCGCCTTGATGCGAATTATGGCTAGACGTTCGTCCACTGGGGTGAACGCCAGTACTCGGCGACGGACCACAAATCCAACACCGGATATTACAGGTTCATACTCTCAAATCATAATCCTTTATATTTTTTCTTTGTAGACCTTGTTACGAACTTTTCCATACAAAGCAGGTTCGACAATTTTTTTTATATATGGAAAAAAATGCAGAGCACTGTCAACACAAAAAAAAAAAACAAAAAAACAATGAAATGATCAACGTTAAGTCTAGCTACTTAATAATTACACTTTATTATGCTCACATTTAGGGCCAATTTTCGTACTGAAAATCTGTAGTTAAGTAACTGCCAATTCAGAAATAACTACGCACTGTGAAACTGGACCTTAATGGCCTAGAAAACTGCATACCAACATATTTTCTAGAGATGCTGATTAAAAAGTTAGAAATTTGGAGGAATTTTCATACTTTTGCACAAAGTCTGAAATTTGGATTTATATGGTGTTTGTTAAGTAATCAGCTATACTATCATAAAAAATTAAATTTGGCTCACGGTGTGTATATAGAAATATATGTATATAGCACATATGTACATATATATACGTATGTAGATATGCACCAAAAAAACGCTAGCTTTTTAAGAAATATCTTACACAAAGGCAAAAAAAATGTTCATGCAGGATTGCAATCCCAGCTCTAGAAAGTCGACAAGTTCACTGGCTTATTGCCATCCTACAGTATTACATGCTGATTTAATTTTTGCCAAAGTAAAAATGAATAGAAAATAACGCAAACAGTTTGGCAGTCAAGCATTTTTTGTATATACTTACATCAGCGATTTTTATTGCATGGCCATCCTGTTCCCATTTGCTGGCGATTTGCAACGTTTCGGCTGTCTTCTGCTGTATTGTCTTTGAGTCATCCAGCAGTGTTAACTCATAGAATTCTTGAATATCTGCAAAATAAGAACATGAAAAAATGGTGTAACATTTATTACCATTGAAATTGTCCAATAATGTGCATATTAATAACAAACACATATTTATACGAACGTAATATAAAGACATACTTAAAATCTTGTTGAGAAACCTTGAAATAAATATGGTGCACAGCCTCCGACCATCGAAAAACAACATTCGCCTCCTTCGAAACTTTGGATCAGAATACAGTTTCGAAAATAAAAAGATGATGACCAAACTTAAAATCAGGAGATCCCAAATTCAATTTCGCAAACTCCTATTTGAGACTCTATTATCAGTTATCAAAAGAAGAACAAATCTTAGTTTAATTTGCTTATTTTAAAAGTTTTTAAAATTAACATGTTGCATTTCCGCAATGGGAAATAAGAAGTCTTATTATTTATTTGAATTGTTTCTTTCTTACACTTGCGCAAGTCATAATTGAGAGTTCACAAAATCTAACTATAGCATTAACATGCATATCTTACAGTTTC
>NW_016168655.1:0-5609 GCF_001687245.7 Rhagoletis zephyria
GGACTATTTGCGCGTTAAAAGGCAGCCTGTAACTAGGTAAGAATTATGCAGCTATCGAATATTATTTGGTCTGTTNAAGAATTATGCAGCTATCGAATATTATTTGGTCTGTTAAAAAAACTGGATGAATCGGTTGCGGTGAGTAATTAATCGTGACTGCCTGCAACTAGGAAAAGTCGAACTCAGCTAATTAAAAAACGAATTACAAGCTATTCATTACAGGTGAACCTTTCCAAGAAGTCACCAGGAACTAAGCAGATCTGAGACCTTCATTGTCCGTGATTCCAATAACTCAAATTATTATAAAAAAACGGGTGCCATTTTAACAATATAACAAGATTTTAAAGTAATTCGGCTGGCAGCCACGACTTTCAAAACAGAAATTTTTATTCCTAGAAAATAACAATTTATTTACCATATCGACCTAATTCAAACCTCGCTATAAGCAGACATTTTTCAAAACAGTCACCGAAGAAAGGATTAAAAACGATTTACAAAAACTAATTTCGAAAACCGTTAATGGCGTTACAAATTCTGAACAACCAAAAGAATGAGAATGAATAATTTTTCGGAAAACAATGGTGTTTAACAACGATCTTGTCAGGAGTCAGGAGGATACCTCCGACATTTGCAGCCTCGATGCAATTCTCAAAAAGGAATTATTGTACCACAATAAAAAAATAAATATAACTGAAAGTCTTCTCAACTGGTGCAGCGTCAAGTCAAGTCAAGTTTTAATTTATTCAAGTTTGTCGCCTTACGACCCTTTAAGAAACAGGCTGAAACCCGAAAAGGCAGCAACATTACTTTTTATTCAATACAATGTTCCAATTTATAAATTCAAGTACTAAATAAAAAAAAAAATAAAACATTATTAAAAATTATCAACTTTTTATTTTTTTATTTCGCATCCGCGGATGTCTAATATGTATGTAAGTATGTTTATTTGGATCAAATCTTGCAATCAATTTTAAACCAATTTTTCGATGAGCTAGCAACCTGAAATTTCAAAGTTAACTCAGAACCCGATGACAATGCAATACAACCAGAAAAAAGTCAGCCAAATATATTTCTCTCAACACATGATTTGGTTATACAGTATATTTTGCTTTGCTGCCTTTATGCTTAAGTGCACATTTAAGATACCTACCCCAAAATGCGCATCTGAGACATTATTTTTAACATTTATAAGGAAACTGCTCCGATAGATGCATTCAAGATACCTGCACATTGGCGATAGCTGCCTTAAAAATTGTGCAACTAGTATCAATTATCAAAGAAAGTATTACGTTTACCTGCACTGGCCTACAATTACCTAATTTTACAAGCTTTTATTTATTTTACTCATATCGCAGAACAACGGAAATGGCTACCAATTTTTCTAGTTATATAGATAATAAGACACCATTCGAAAAAAAATTTCGCTTGCATTATTTTCTACGTGATAAGAGCTTCTCCATTACTTGGTTTCATAGGGATTCGGATACCTTCCTCATTGAAGTAGTAAAGAAAATTCGCTTAAGTGCCTTTTTCGGTTAGGTGCACAAGTTNAAAAAAAAATAAAACATTATTAAAAATTATCAACTTTTTATTTTTTTATTTCGCATCCGCGGATGTCTAATATGTATGTAAGTATGTTTATTTGGATCAAATCTTGCAATCAATTTTAAACCAATTTTTCGATGAGCTAGCAACCTGAAATTTCAAAGTTAACTCAGAACCCGATGACAATGCAATACAACCAGAAAAAAGTCAGCCAAATATATTTCTCTCAACACATGATTTGGTTATACAGTATATTTTGCTTTGCTGCCTTTATGCTTAAGTGCACATTTAAGATACCTACCCCAAAATGCGCATCAGAGGCATTATTTTTAACATTTATAAGGAAACTGCTCCGATAGATGCATTCAACATACCTGCACATTGGCGATACCTGCCTTAAAAATTGTGCAACTATTATTAACTATCAAAGAAAGTATTAGGTTTACCTGCACTGGCCCTACAATTACCTAATTTTACAACCTTTTATTTATTTTGCTCATCTCGCAGAACAACGAAAATGGCTATCAATTTATGTAGTTATATAGATAATTAGATAACATTCGGTAAAAATTTCGCTTGCAGTAATTTCTACATGGTAAGTGCTCCGCCAATATTTGGTTTCATAGGGATTCGGATACCTTCCTCATTGAAGTAGTAAAGAAAATTCGCTTAAGTGCCTTTTTCGGTTAGGTGCACAAGTTTTTCGTGCAAAGAAGGATGTGCAGCTAAGCAAAATATACTGTAGTTACTTTGTTTGCTTGTACATACACTGAGGGAAATAATGCATAGTAAAAATGAATACTTTTTAATTAATTATCGTTTAAAAATGTTCGAAATTAAAAATAATATTTTCATATAAAATTTATTACGCACGGATTTGACTGTTCACATCTGAGCATACATATATATGAGAGTACATCACGATCTATCATTCTTGAGTGTACATACGCAAGCATGCAGAGCGCCGCTCTGAGAGCGGTGACAACACACACATTCATACATAGTACATGTTTATCCGCCCAAATCGCGTGCTGTGGTGTTGATGGATATTCAACATTTGAAAGCAAGTTTATATTCCTGGGTGCAGCTGAGTGCGCAAAGATGCATGCCACAATTTGTTGATATCCAGAGATGGTCAGGGTTCGAATTCCACTGGAGGCAACATGCACGGTGTTGCCGTTTTGGCCCTTTGGTGGCTAGATTTAGCTACCACATACTTTTTTTGGCCACATAAATTTCAAATTGCCCCTAGCCATATTTTTAGCCCTTTGGAGAATTTATTTATACTTGGCATGAAAAAGTTATATATGCTTAATTTGATGTCACTTTTTTTCATTTATGTAGGAGATGAGTTTTTAAACTAAGAAAGACTGATATATATACATATATGTATTGCATGTCCTTACGTTTTTATACATACATACTGTAAAAGTGTTAGGGCTGTTAACTTATCTATTAACGACTTAACTATAGTTTAAAATAGATAAGTGTATGGCCCTTAATATGCTTAATTTGTTAAATGGCCCATCAAGTGGATTGACCGTGTATGTTCTTGTGGTGTGATTGTACCAGCTGCTGGTGCGACTTCAAAAACTATTTGAAATATTATGATTGTACCAGCATGCTGGTGTCATGAGTGGTGAAATTAGCTCAATTTTCTAAGTAAAAAGTATTCTGGCGGAAATTTCTTGCACTATATGAGTCAAAGCCGTGTTTGTGGAAGATTAAGTTCTCGATATTGCAGTTGTGAATTAAAAAAAAAAAGTAAAAGTAGGCTGGAAATTTTTTCGTATTTTGTAATAACTCATATAATAGTCAATTAGGTGTAGCTTTATCAAAATGTAGAATTGTTGAGTACTTTTAACTAAAATTTAAACAAGAAAGAAAGTTTTTTCTGTACAAATGTCCAACCCATGACGGTGGAATCGCCCATACTTCACACCAACTCCAATATTGACTAGTGAAATATATTTCAATTTTACCCAAATAAACAACGATATAGTTTAATGGTCAAGCAAATATGGAGGATTCACTAGAGATGTTAAGTGTCGTAATGTGTTAAAGTCTTAAATTTTTAAACGTAAAATAACGCCTAATACTTCTTCAAGCGTTTTGTAACATAACCAAAATGTTTTTAAACTAGTAGGAAATATATTATTGGCTCTTATTATACCCAACGAATCTTTCAAATCGCTTTTAACCGTTACTTTATATTGAAAAAATTTAAGACATTACGATCGTCTAACACGAATTGTGAATCACCTAAATATGTATTAAATTACATATCAAAATTTGTAATTTCAGTGTTCGAATTATGTCAGAAACAATCGCACCCGTATAGAAAAGTGTACACTGAGAAAAAGGATTAGTTTGACAACTAAAGATATTTAGTTCCCGAATTTTGACAATATTTGGGAACTGTTACAAAGAATTGGGAACTATTACCATGGGTTGGTAATTATAACTAAATATATTAAAGCTTCTAATATTCATTTAGGTGGTACCAAATTGTTAATTTAGTTGAAGGGTTTGGTAAATACTAATAAATATTTTTTTGAAGCATATTTCTACAAATTCCATTCAAATTAACGTATGGTTCATAAAAGGATGTCATTAAGCTCTGCTAATACAGATAAGCTTTCTTTCAACACATGGTATAGTCATAGTTACCAAATCTTAGTTGAGGCAACCACGATTGGGTTTGAGTGCGGAACATATTCATTCTTGTGAGGCAGGGTGTCCAGATTGTTTAAAAAAAAGCGCAATTTCTGAAAAAAAAATCGCCAAAAATCGCAAATTTTTTTAAAATAAAATTCGTGAAATCGATTTTTAATTAATTAATTAATTAATCCCAACGGCTTTTACCCTCCCGCCCAACCGACACGAGGGGCGCAGTCCGCATGACGCACAGTGTATTATTTCAATATTCTAGAAAATATTAATTACACTATTTTATGTCGCCAAATTTCAAAACAACGTCAAAAATGTTTTTAGAAATGCCTGATAAAGACGGAACAATAACAACTAAAAAATTTAAATCAAAGTGTAGGGCGGGACGGGGTTTGATTTGGAAAATTACCAAGCGCAATAATATTTAGACTTGTATATTTGAAACTGAATCTCAATGTTTAATTTGTCGCTGTTATGTGATTTATGCAACAATTGCTAAAATACCATTACGGTCTTATTTTCTTAAGTATGTTCTTTTTAATGAATATTATTTCATGTTAAAGTAAAACGATGTTAACTTAAATTTATTTTTAGCAATTTATTAATTTAAATAGACCCGCAAACTCGTTATCCGCCACTATTCGATAAAGTTTGTATCTCAGTTTATTTGCCACTCCTCTTACTTTAAACAACACAATTTTAGCTGCTGGAAAGTGGAGGTTTTGATGAAATTTCTTTTTTCAGGCCTACTAGGAATTTTATTTTCTTCGAATAATTCATTTGCATTTTATCTCGACCGAAACAAATTCTTGTATTTTCGCCTTTGAGTAGAGAAAGCCTGATTCATTACCTTTCCAGTGGTATCCTATTTTTGTAAATATAGCAATAAATATTGAACTTTTAACGGAGTTTTTTTGACCCAAATTGACTTTTTTATCGATATTTTCCACGCCCATAATTTAAAAAAAAATTATATTATGTTTTTAAATCCATTTCTGTCAGTTTACAATTCCTTGTTATAGGGAAATTCTAAATATCAATTTTGGACATTTTAGCCTTTGTAGTTAGTTAAATATTTCAGTTTTTGCCTTTTTAAAAATTTCAGTTATATAAATAGGGTGGCTTGACAGTAACTCTAAATGCCCAATTTTTTGTAAAAAGCTTCGCCTATCTTATAACGTACCTTGTGAAAAATTTCATTCATCTAGCTTCAATAGTTTTCGAATTACAGAATTAAAAGCAGCTAGATGGGTCAAATCTTACACTGTGCGACGTACGGAACCTTTTTTTTTTTTTATTTTTTATTTTTTTGGTGCCGAGTAGTGGAAACAGGAGTCGAGATCTAAAACTATTCAGCTACAGAATCAAATTCATCAGCTGATTGGATATGCTAA
>NW_016168655.1:15983-18860 GCF_001687245.7 Rhagoletis zephyria
ACAAAATGCTAGAAAAATTATGAAATTTCGGCTCTAATCATTTCGACGTTTTCTCAACCTCATTTTTAAAGAAATAAATATTGTATCAGCATGCTGGTAAGTTATATGCTTCAAGCCTGATGGTACAATCACTTGATGGAACCACCAAGTTGGTGTCGTATATTTCCCCTTTTATACAAGATAGTATTTCAATTATTGAGAGTGGAAATAATAGTTTTCTTTATAGTAAAAATCGAGTCCGATACGTCAAACGTGCTGGAATGACAGTTAAAATCTTGACATAAACCACGGAATGATTCGTTTAGTTCAAAATTAGTTTTGCATGGCTTTAAAAATAGAGGTCGAAAGTGTCTTGACACTCGAGAAGGAACATTAAAATTTACCTCAGCCAGGAGGGCCGGGCTATTAATCAAGCCTGTCATTAATTTTACGATAAATATTATACCTAGCATTTCTCTACGACTTGCGAGTGTAGGCAAATTTATGAGCTTTAGACGACTTGTGTAAGGGGGGAGATTGTAATCTGAATCCCAGTTAAAATTACGCAAGGCAAAAAGCAAGAATTGTTTTTGAATTGATTCTATCCTTTCTGAATGAACTTGGTAGCGAGGATTCCAAACAATAGATCCGTATTCTAGTATAGGTCTAACTAACAAATCTTTTATTTTAAAAATGAGATCTTGTTGTAATTTAATTTTTAAGACCAAAAACGATTATAGTACCTTCAGAGAGTAATAATAAATAACACAAATCACTTATATGTATAATAGTAATGTACAAACAATTTTTATTAAAAATACGCATACTTTTTAAAAATATTTGTTTCAACACATTTTGCAATAAAACTGCGCAATTATTAAATTTATTATAACTCATATTAATTGATTAATCGCACAATATGCTTCTAATAGCTTGGCGCTAAAATTTAAATGAAAACCTATATAAGGCGAGGTCAGCTATTACCACAATTTCTTCAAAATCACCTATAGTGTCTGAATGATTTACACTTCTGTTGTTGCCATATATTGAGCTATTCAACCTTGATAACATACTGTTTGATATTGGAAACGTTTTGCAGCAGAAACTATTAGCCTTCAAATAACACTTTATTCGAACTATTGAATAAAGGCTTTCCAACTTCATCCTATTTCGAATCTTAGCTTTTGTTGAATTCATGACGGAAAAAACGCGCTCAACAAAAGCATGTGAGTGCGGCAAGGATAATAATATGAAGGCTGCTTTACTTATATTTCCAAACATTTTATTGCCCGTTGCGGTTTTCACTCCGTAAGCAATTATCCAAAATTCTTCAGAGGCGGATGGAATGGTTATGAAAAAAGTTATTCCATGGGAAAGTTAAAAGATTTAAATATTCAGTTTCCGCTGCTCTTCTTTCCTTCAAAGTCAAATTGTGAAATGGCAGGTCCCTCAAACTCGCCCTCTTGTGATTAACACACTTTTCTGGTGACAAAATCAAAGCTTCTTTAAAAGTATTTAATTGACTAGGTGATCGTTTCCAAAGTTCTTCGATTAGGGTGATTACAAATTTTTGACAATCTTTTAATATGCTTCTTAAGTCAAGTCCGTGATAAACGCAGTTCATTAGCCGCTTCTATAAAATTTTCGCGGAAAACTAAGTCTTGTATATTTTTACAATTGGAAAAAATTTATTTGAAGGGAAAAAATCGCCAATGGCGATTTCCTAAATTTTTACGCGCAAATGGCAAAAAAAAATCGCCAAATTGCCGCGAAATCGCCAAATCTGGACACTCTGCTTGTGAGCCACCCCTAAAGAATGCTGAGTGCTCTATGAGCACATGTGTGTTTCACATACGAAGAGCGCCAGCTGAGCAATGCACACAGTCCCATTTATTGAATCGTTTGAATGATCTAGTATGCCGACCAGTGTTGCCATTTTAGTCGTTTTCCGGCTAGATTTAGCCGGTAGCGATAGCAAACAGCCGGAGAAATTTCGATTTAGCCGGCAGCCGATTTGTTAGCCGTTTTTCAGAAAAAATTTAGCCGTTTTTAGCCGATTTTGCTATTTGTCTTGTTTTCTAAATTTCAAATATGTATATATGTTTCCATTTTTGACTAAGCGACCCAAAATCTCTTAGAAATGGCTACTAGCCTTATCGTGGAGAAAATTTTCATGTCAGGCAGGGTTATATGAAATTGGGCCGATTTCGCTTATTTTTATTTTAAACGAAGAAGGGATTTTCTTCATAAAATGTTTGTTATAAATGTCTTAATTTTAAGTGTGAAGTTGTATTCGCAAACTTAGAAAATAAGAAATTGTTTCACTGTTAAGACACTTAAGATGCGTTTGTGTTTGGATATAGTGCCAACAAACAGAATAAATATTACATGTAGATATTGTCTTCCCAGATAGCGCATATTCAATTCTGCCTAAATTACAAAACATCATTTTTGCCCATTCCCAAATGTTTAAGGTAAGGGAAAAATTGATATTTTCAAGCACTATGTACCCATATGTATTTTTTTAAACAAACTTTTTTGCTGAGAACTTATTTAAATTCCAAAAACCGAATGCCAACTTGAATTAAAGGAACCCACACTGAAGTGAGTCAAAATGAAAATAAAAGAGCACAAATTTCTATGTAAAGCAAAACTCTCTGGGAATCCTACGAGACATCTGCCGGTCATATGACCGGTCATCTAAATGGGAGATCTGCAGTCTTTTAGCATCATACTTTACATCAGAACTGAAGGGATTTCTGAAAAATCTGACTAGCTCTTTTGTGTAACAGTGATTTTGCATCCCCTGGCAACATATGGCCTCGGTTGATGTTAACTTAAGGTCCTTGTTTTGCTGCCTTAAAATTGAAGGGAAATTTTTACAGCGTTTTTTATGTG
>NW_016168656.1:0-7970 GCF_001687245.7 Rhagoletis zephyria
GCTTTCAGGACTGCCTTCACGCATTAAATTTCTGAGATATTTGTATGTACATTGGTCATAACTGCACAAATGTTGATTTTAAAGTACTCCAAAATTGTTGGTATATTCGCATAAATACGGCCTTATAAAAGAGTCCCATGGTACCATGCCGGGTGATCTCAGTGGCCAAATGAAATCCCCTCTACGGGAAATTATGCGCCTAATAATCCTCTGTTGCAATGAACCGTATCCATGACATTGTGGATGATCAGGTGTATTCAGTAAGACAGTACCATATTTATACCTGAAACAATGTGCAATCGACAAATTCGTTTCTTCTGCCATACTTAGGTTTGAAATTCTCACCAAGAATTTCTGTTGTTGTGACTTTGAGCTTTCACGTAGATATAAAAATTAAAGCTCCTTGTTGCATGAAAAGCTTGGTGTACAGACACAGCTCTGCACATAAAATAAGTTTGGTAATTTTTTATTGAATTTGGTAAGTTTTTCTGATGATTTTGGTAAACAATAAAGAAAACTTCACCGCCTTTACCTTGCCCTGACTGTTGATGAAGTATGACCCCCAGTGCTTAAGATGCTTCGACTACAGACCAGGACATCGACATTGAAAATGGTCAACTATTTCTCATCCCCATCACGGCCGCTTCTGCAGAGGGTACCTGTTGATTCATATTTGCCATGTTGAAGCATTGGTGCTATAGCACAGTGCTCAGGCCAGTATGTTCCTCGCCTTTTTCCTACTAACCCGCGGCCATATTAATCTTGTGATCTCATAGCCTTCCCATTTGTTCTAAAAGTCATTAGTCGCGACCACGGTATATTTCCAAAATTTACTAACTTAATCATTAAACTATGGTAGTACGAAGCTACCCGTTTCTTCACCAGTCAATTAATTTCCTTAAATGTTGCTATGTCCGGGGACCCAGCTTAGAGTGACGTTGATACGGCTCAGTCGTCAGTCAGCGTGGTGCGACATTTCCATACAATTTCCGAGTTCACTATTTTAGATCCTATTGCCTTCAGTGGTGCTTGACTGTCGACAAAGATAGTGTTTTTATCTTCTAGAACTCTACTACTAAGTAAAAGACTAGGCGCCCTTTCTATAGCGTAGATCTTTCGGAAGAAGAAGAAGGTTGATTTGCAGGGCCTTCCAATACAGACTGGCCCCGGTTCCTTGTTCCATCTTTGAACCATCAGTGTAGATGGAAATACTTTCCTCTACTACTGGTAGTCGTGCGTCCCATTTTTCTCTGGTCGGGAACCTAATAGGTACTATTGAAGTCCCAAACGGGCGTAATGTAATTATTTCAGCCGTAATTCCATAGAGCCGGCCGTTTTTACTTCATTCAGTATTTCTGCATGCCTGAAGTTGGTTGCCTTCCTCGTTTTGGCCTCTCTGAGCTTGAGGGCGCTCTTTGCGGCTAAACCATGGATGAATGATGGATGCAGCGGTTGCAGGTGAAATATTATGTTAAGCCCTTTCTGAGATGCACTACGCACTTCTCCCGATATGCCAAGGCATGCGAGTTTTTGCTGTTTTCCTATTATTTTCCTGTTATTCCCTTTGTCTAGAGCCCTCCACCATACCAAGTACCCGTGGTTTGTAGTTTGTCTGGTGACTGTAGTGTACATACCGCAGATGACGTGCGGTGATAGTAACCAATGCCTAACTCTCTCCTCTAAATTCTTGTTCCAATTCCAGAATGAATTCGAGGTATTTTGCTGTGGGAGAAAGATTCAAAGTAGTTTTTCTTAATTTCGTCAGATAAAAACTGGGTAATTTTGTTTTCCTAGTAAACAAAACCAGTTCTGTCTTGGACGGGTTAACCCCCAATCCATTCTTGTTGGTCCACTTAAGGACATTACCCGTGCTCAGGTAGTGCCTTGCTTATCGCCTCCGTTCGGACATTATGGAAGGCTCCTTCAATATCCAGAAAGATGTCAAAGGTATTTTCCATCCTTCAATAGTGTCTACCACTTCATGAACCGCGCTTTTAATAGACTTACCTTTGCGGTATACGTATTGAGCTGTGTCCATTTTGTGGATACTAATATTTTCGCTAATATATAGATCGATTAGTCTTCCGCAGAATTACTGTCTCGAACACTCCAATGGCCGCGAAATCGGATGTTGTCACTAACCATGCTTCTGCGTCTTATACCAACAAGGGCATGAGAAGTGACTTATTGAGTAATTTTTTGTGCAATGAGAGATGACTTATTCGAAATTACTGCCAATGATGGCAGCAACCACTTTGCGTTATCTTGGTTTACCACCAGACAGTTTCGCTTTGCTTCCATATCTGACTTGGCGAAAGCAGCAATAACCTTGCGTAGGTTGAGGCAAATGATTTTGGCAAATATTTTACGCTCTTGTAAGCATTTTGCACCTCGTATTATCTTCTCCAATTTTAAATCAAAGTAATCACACGAGTACAAGTTCCCCGGTCAGAAAGAATCATCCGTTCGAATTTTTACGGACCTATAGAGTTGCTATGTGTCATTTTACGCAGCCAAACTATTTTCTCGGGTATACCAAAATCAGACATCGTGTCATTTAGCCAAGTCCATTTCGTGCTGCCTCCTTTTATATGTTAAAAGGTCAGATGACAGGCCGTCTGCACAAGCAACTTTATTGTTTTTCAGCCACGAAGTTGTAATCTGCATATAATCAGTCAGGTTGCGCCTCCACTGGTATCAGTGCTGCTATTACTCAGGTGGTGCAAAGTGTTCACTCATTGCAGGAATTCACCCTGGTCCTAGAACCTAAGTCGCCTAGTATTCCTGTCAGGCATTATTTTAAGATCTTTCCACTCTCATATGGAACTTAATACGACAAAGATGGTTATCCTTAGTCTGTTATAGGACCTTTTGTTATGAACGCACAGTTTTCTGATGTGTGTGAGTAAAGATCCCTTCCTTTCCCATTTTGACCTTGAAATTGGTAAGCATTAAGCGAACGACATTACTCGGTGATGGAGTGCCTTTGTAATTACAAATTTGACCGTGATTATGCGCTCCTTTACTTGTAGTAAACTTCCCAAATCACCCGCTGTAGTAGACTTCCCAAATCACCCGCTTGCAGCTGCACCTCATGGGGAACAGACGCTGCAGTCTTCAGGGGATATTCAAACCGAGTACGTCGAAATAAACTCACTAATTGCTTACAATAAATATTACAAACACAAGTAATCGTGGATACGCTTATGTGAATATCTATGCAGCTTTTGTTCTTTTTTGTGGTATTAACCCGAAGTCTAAACTTGTTTTAATTAATTCAAATAAATGTTAATTAAAGTCAACACGGCTAGCAATCGTTCCTAAGTGATCAAACTAAGTGCAACATAACGCACCTCAACCAGTTTTACTTGCAGAATATTTGCATTTTTGTCGAAACGAAAGAAGAATCTTCAAAAGGACACTGCAGAAGACTATAGAACATGAAATGGCGATTTACTGATCACACAAGGCACGCAACCACCCATTAATTTGTCTATACATCGAGCGCCAATGTTTTTGTTCGATTGTGCGCATGAGCAATGCGCCAAAATTTATGAAGCGCATTTAAATTGCATTCATTTAGCTGCGCTGCGAGTTATGTAAACGATTGAACGTTGGAGGACAGCTCCAAATTTTATGTATGTACATTAGTGAGGTCCTTAAATGTAGGAAGAAAAATTTTTCATCAGATTTCCCAAGCGTCAACCTCTACGTCGATGCTTGTATAGTCGAAGATATCACATATAGATTTTCGTCTCGATTGCAGTCGGTTAAGGCGTGTCGCACAGGGGTTAAAGTACAGACAAGCTTATGAAGACGTCTTAACCGACTGCAATCGGGACAAAAATTTATATGTGTTATCCTCGAATTTAGTAGCATCGATTTTTTGTATTACATGAAAAAAAAATAAAATATTTTTTTTTTTTTTTTCGAGTCCGTAGAGGCTTCGTGCCCTTTGCGACACGCCTTAACTGACTACAACCGACATTAAAATTTACATGTGACATGTGTGTACATTAGCAAAAAATTTATTTAAATTTTTTAAGTCTCTTTAGTGGAATTTGAATTTTTCCCCCTGTGCGACACGCCTTTACCGTCTCCTATCGGGACCAAGATGTGATATCTCTGACCGTGGTATTACCGATTGAGGGCGTGAGACTGAAAAAAATCGTTCTTTTGATTTTTTAAAGACCACCCTAATGTACCTACATATCTTATCATGCAGCCTCTCGTTGCAAATGTAGAACTGAATGCATCTGCGATATACTCGCTTTGTTTGCAAGATATGAACGTACATATGTATATACAGACAGACATACATACATATGTATGTTGTACGCTTTTTTTCGCATCGTTCGCTTATTATTTGTGACTTTTGCTGCCAGCTGCGATGACAGCCTACAAAACGTCCGACAACATATAACCACCGCGCGTCTTTCAACTGATTAATGGCGCGCCAGTATTGCGGGCCTTGAAATATATTGTAGTTGCACGTGCATACATACATACATAAATAAGTTTGTTGAAATGTATGACTTTAACAGCTTCCACGACTGCATTAAATAGCTTAAGCTACATCCATTCTTGTACTCGGCTACCTGGCTAGATAAGATTTGCTGCCCAGCGGCTATTTTGTCGGCGCTTGTTGGCTTGCTGCCGGGTTGGGTGTCAATCGCCTCATATATTTGCTTTTTATGGTAGCTTGGCTGCCTTTCAAGTGGGGGCGTGTCTGTGAATTGTGTAAAAAATAAGCTAGGCGGCTGCTGACATATGTATGAACATACATTCTATCATCGAGTACTTTCAATATGCTCTCAAGGCGAAAACACTGGTGGGCGGGCTAATACATTCAAGGCATTTCATATTTTTGCCAGCTGCTCGCGCATTATTTATGTGCGTTTCATTGCGCCAGCCGGCTAACAAACAGCCTTTGCTGTGCTGGCATCATTTGCAGCTATCGGTTATGTCCGCCACTTATTTGGTGGTAATGTTGCACGAAAATGTTGCAATTACATTGCAATGAATAGTTTTGTAGGCAGTAATTTGTTTTTTTTTTTTATGCATTTTATCTCAGTTGATCTTGTGTGAAAGGGGGAGAAACCATTTCGTAAACTACTTGTGCAAAGAATGGCATTGCATAAAATACTCTGATATATCTACATTTTTGAAATTAAAATCCGCCTGCAAGTCATTAGCAAAGTTAACTTACATTTTAGTGCTTGTAAGTGAACTTGCCATTAAAAATTTACTCAAATCTTTTCTCAACCAAGTTTTGTTGTTTTCTCTCTCCAACGCGCGCGCCCCTTCTGTTGCAAGTAGGTACTTTTTCATTCTCGAACATAATTTTCAACAACTTGTACATCAGCTGGTGCGTGAATTAAGTCCACTTCAAAGTTTTTGCTCATAACAACAGCTGCTGACGGATGTTGAAGAATACCCGTGCCACATTGAAGCATTGGAAACTAATTAATTAATTCAAACAAATACGCACATACATACAGACTTACTATATGTATCAGCTTATATTTTTGCTCAAACCTGCGAAGGAAAAGTTAAATTGATTTTCATTGTTCGTTCAAAAATTCATGATTATCAGTAGCACGCACACTCTAACAATCGTAGTATATGTCACACGCCGTTTGACAATGAGATTTTGAGTTTTACATTAAAAGATAATGGACGCAGTTTAAGCAGCGGCGTAGTCACATAACCTGAATGACCCAGATCTATGCATGTATGTATGTATGCCTATCTGACCTAGCACTTTGAGGGGGGGCAAGAGTTCCGCCTTTATTATTGATTAATTACTTTTTTTATTTCATGTGAGTCCATAACTATCAAACCTGCCTGAGTTCCGCATAACGCAATTATGTGAAATTCTTGATGCATATTTCAAGTAGCTTCGGCACAACTGTGAAAATGTTTACAAAATAGGTCTTGGAAGCATTTTACGAAGAAAAAACCATAGACAGTTAGGCATTACTCATTATAAAGAAGTCTTTATGTTAGACTTAAGTCTGAAAAATACCATATGGACTCAGTTAGTTTTGAAGCACAATTTCCCAAAATTCCTTATGGTGGACTTATGCCGAATTTCCACCAGGCATTAAAGTGACAAAAAATATCAGTGCCAGTTAAAAATTATAACGTGGAAATAGACATAATGACTATGTTTTGTATATAATGGACGAGTATTTTTTAATGCCACCATTGTCATTAAAAATGTTATCATTTAATGCCTAGTGTAAATTCAGCCTTAGGCAGGTTTTATATGTATCGACTATGATTGGCTGGAATGTACTTAAGAAATTTTTATTATTTAATATTAATTTTTTTTTTCTCATCGACATTAATTAGTCTCATTGCTTTAGTTTAAACTATCTATGTGTTCGGTCAGTGTTTATTGCACCAAAAATATAAAACAATATTAATTTTCTGATCAATAACACTGGTCAACAGTTGATCTAATACTGATTACATAAAGTTTTTAGTAACCTCAACAGCTGAAGTCCACGCAGTACGTTCCAAATCGCTCATTGAGCTTAAGAAATCATAATTCTTTATCAATACTGTTATTGTAGTCCATCGAAAGTATCTGCTTTCATCGCCCCTCTGCTTAGACCAGGAAATCTTCTCATTGTATTCGAAAAATGTTTCCCATTTGTGTCTTGCTGCGACGAGAGAGGATAAATATATCAATTGTCTATTCAGTCTAAAGTATCACTTGTTTGCAAGACTCATTTTCCATTGGATTTCACGGCTGACGATATTGTTTCACACATTTCACTCAATAAGACCTTGGAACTTATGCTTAAAAGGCTGATCCGCCGGTATCGCGAATGGCGGGGTCGCCTATTATGTGGATTGAGAAGATCACACAAATTCCAGTGTTCGGGCATGCTTTCATCTGTGTATTTTTGAGTTGTGTCACTTTTGAAGATCACGTGCGATATGTACATATGTATGTATATGTATTTATTTAGATAGATGCGTACTTACATACATATGTATATGCATGTTTATATATTTTATGTATATATATGCATAAATAATTCAAACTATGCAACAGATTCCTCCCCCAACGATTCGTCTTGTGAGAGTTCGAGAAGTTCGCCTCACATATGGAAGCTTAATATTGGTTTGCGGTGGATATAGAAAATTGCCCGACATTACTACTGTTGCGGTTGACTGGACGTGCGTGCAAAAAGTTTTCTGTTTGTCGTCGAACCGAGTAAACATTGGAGCACAAGTCAAGAAGCGAGCGAACTTTTTATTTGTAGTTACGTGTATGCTGCCATGCTAAAGTTTGTTGCCATGTTTATGTATGTATTTGTACGTTAAGTTATATGCCAATATTTCGCAGTGACTTACCATATTCAATCAAATCGAACGTGGCATTTTTGGGCAGCTTTCTTAACTTATTACCCACGTCATCTTTTCCGCATCTATTTGCTGGTAATGCTTTTATTTTTATTTTTCCGCAAGTCACATGAAGCTGACTGACCCCATCAAATGATGGATTATTGAAAAAGTTTTGCAAACTTTGGCCGCGTTTGTATTTCGACACTCCATAGGCGTACTTTGTTACAAGGAAAGCTGTTGCAGCTGATCAAGCATGGGGATAAAATATTTTGCAGTAGTAATGGTTTTGTTCTTCTTTCCTACCCAGTGGGGATAATCTCTAGTTCAGTACTGGTGCGCTTCTAATACATTTAGACCCGGTTCTGGTACGCGATAAATCTCCTTTGCATGCGAATTTAACGTGACGATGTCCTAGGAAGTGTGAATTGCCCCTTGCTGCATCCCTTTTTCGATATTTCCGAAAGAGTCCTAAATTCTATAGCTAAATAAATGTTAAATAAATGAAAAAAATGAAATAAAATTTGTCAATGTTATTGTGGCTTGTTAACATTTTATTTTTAATATTTTTATTGAGCTTTGTACCACGATTGTTTATTAGGAAAAATTGA
>NW_016168656.1:7990-16452 GCF_001687245.7 Rhagoletis zephyria
AAGCCACAATAACATTGACAAATACATAGTTTAGGAAGAGCCTGCCTGAAACTATACAAAAAAGCAAATAAGCAAATGGATGTATAGAATTGACAACAACAACCACGCTGTCGAGTTTAAATAGCGGCAAATCAGCTGCACTTGATAGTAGTTGGTTGAATAAGGAAAATGAATTAGCAACAAGAGTTTACGGGATGTACATAGCTCAGTGGTTAACGCTTCTGACTTTGAACATCGAATTCGCAGGTTCGATCCCTGCTGAAGTCTAGAAAAAGAAGTCTGATGAGGAGATGTGGTGATCTCCGAAATAGTGCTATAACTTCTACCGCTTAGACTTTGTTGCTTTTTCAATTTTTCCTAATAAACAATCGTGGTACAAAGCTCAATAAAAATATTAAAAATTATTAAAAGTGAAATAAAATAGTTTTTTTGAAAGTACCGCATTTCGCTGATTTTGAAGTGGTGGGCATCTAGTTACCACCGAACAGGTTCGTTTTTGGCGATAAAAATCTAGTACGAAACCAGAAATTTGAATCGCTAGTTCGCGGTTTCTGTGCAGGGTATTTGTTTTGGTAGTTCGAAGGCAACCGAAGACAGCGGGTATATGTATGTATGTACACACTTAGCGCTTGTGTCGCTCAGCAGATGATGGATTTCTGGATATTTGGCTGCTAATTTTTGCTGTATAAATACTTTGCACTTTACGCACATTTGGTATTTTTTCTCAGTAGGCTTAGAGCACCACTTTTTGACATTTGATTGTTGTGAAAACTTTTCCATTTAACACAATTCGTTTTTTTGCATGTTCTTCATTTTTTTCATGCTTTTTTTGCCAATATTGTATATTTTCCAGTGTGTGTGTGTTTTTTTTGCCTGTTGCTTGCCGTGGTGATTACTTAAGTGGCGAGCAAATTGAATTTTATTGTTCAATCGAAATTCATNTTTGCATGTTCTTCATTTTTTTTATGCTTTTTTGTCAATATTGTATATTTTCCAGTGTGTGTGTGTGTTTTTTTTTGCCTGTTGCTTGCCGTGGTGATTACTTAAGTGGCGAGCAAATTGAATTTTATTGTTCAATCGAAATTCATGATCATGCTTCGACAACATTTCTGGGTTACCATCCAATACAATTGAATGAATTTAAAGCTGTACATGTGTATTTGCGTAGCGCGCATGTGTAAATGAACTTTTTTGACACGACACTGTGGATATATTTTAAGGATTATAAAATTCAGATTTTTCTGTTGTGCAAGTTTTTTAAGCAGCGAGTTTGGTGCCAATTGAAAAAGTCTGTCATCGAAAAAAGTGGTTTAAGCTATTTTTTCGATGAGTTCGAACGATTAAATGTGCGCCTTAAATATTTAATGATGGTTTGTGGAACTTTTCCTGTGTAGTATTTCTGGCTTTTTCAATTATGTGGAAAAGCTTTAAACACCAAGTATTCGATGAATTAGGTTTTTGGAGAAGTGCGGATTTTTTATATTCAATAAATTTTGATTAATTGCTTGAATTGATTGTGGAGAATATTATACGCGTATACTTAAAAATTTTACAGATAACTTTAATTTTTACTTTTATATGGACTTTTGTACAATTTCTATGAAACATTTTTTTTTAGTAATTGGCGTTGGGAATAGTTCGTATTTCCGACAATGATTTCTTTTGCGGTTTTTCATGAAATAATATCCGGGTTCCTTTTCACAAGTATAAACATAATTTCATGGAATAGCATAGGGATTTATATGCGGTGTTGAAAAAGTTGTTTATAAAATTGAAATTATTTAACTATTCTAAGAAACAAGGTGTCAAAAAATAGCTTTTTGCTAAAATTAAGGTAAATTTTATTGCAGATTCCTGTAAACTACGTATCCTTTAAAAATTATTGTGTTTTGAAGTGATAAATCCATAGAAATGGACGTGGCAGTTTTAGGACTAAAACTAACAAAATGAAGTTTTATTTTGAAATTATTTTTGTGTTTTTCCTCCCTCATAAAACTCCATAAAAAACAAGATAGATTTAAAGAGCTTTATGAAAGGAGATTTTCAAATAAATTTGCGATTTATGAAGCATTCTTTAGTTTTTTTTTTAATGTGGGTGTTAGTTAATATATTTTCGAAGGTATAAAGAAAATTGGTGGAGTATCAGCTTTCTCCTGGAATTTTAACATAATCTTATAAATCGAGTCTTCATATCGCGCCCTTTCTTCAATATTTAACCTATCTTATCAATTTAACTGAATTACATTTTTCAAACATGTGGAAACCCGCTTAAAATGCATGTTTGACAGTAAACTATCATAAATAGGTGGTAAAATAGGTGGCAACCAGCCATAAAGTTTTTTTTGGATGGAAGCCTTCCTTAACGTTTTTGCTTTTGAAAGCCATATTATATCATTTAATTAATTTTTTTTTTATTTACATAAACTGCAATTTTAAAACAGGTGGAAATCTCTTAAATTTTTGTCTTAGATATTTTAGAAATATATTAATCCAGGGGTCGGCAGCCTTTTGAGATGGAAGAGTCAGAAGTTAGAATTTATCAAGAAAGAGCTACGAAAAATGTTTTCTTCGAGCATTTGTTATTGTAAATAGTATATATTTGAATTTTGATTGAAAATTAAGTACTTGTTTTTTTTTTTGTTATTTTAGTTATCTTATGGCCTTATAACAATTATATTTAACAATTTTGTATTGAGCTTGAGGCCTGAAGCTCAATAAAAATTGTTGACGAAAATTAACTACTTTACTACTGTGTTTTAAGTTTGAAGCGTGACTATCATTTTTTTTTTTGTATTTTTTAATTTTCTTTTTACTTTGAAAAAAAAAATGGAATTGTGGGCGGCCAAAAACCAGGAAGAAATTTTCTTTCAAGCACTCAGGCAGTATTGCCCATTTTACTTAAGGACTAGAGGCAGGATTCAGAGGAAAGCGATTTGTAGAAAATTCATTGCTCCTCTGCAAACCCACCAGATTCCTTTATGAATCTAAGCAGTTTGTTGAGGGTAAATGAACGTCTCTGGCCCATTCTTAATACATCCGATCCAAAAAATACCTTCTATGTAAGTAAATATAAGTACATACTTGATACTTTTCTTTCGATACCAAGTAATTTTGGCATCGATACTTTTGAACCAAGTAGGTATCGATAAAAAGTACTCGTAACGAAACCCGATACCAAGTTAAATTTTGGTCCGAATTTTATTTCCTCTACGCTTATGCCTAATATGAATCGCGCTGTGCTTTATGGCAACTTAATTGCTTCACCAAAGTCGAGGGTTTCAAACGTTTACACGGCCAATTGCGCTAGTCGGATTTTTATAAAAACGCTGATGTTTTAATTTTTTTTTTATTTTCGTGACTATAACATGTCATGGTGAGCTAAAGACTCGTTACCAGGGGGTTTCTGGAGGTGCTGATTACGCATCTGATGTCAGTTATTCAAACCTCAAAATGGCGGTACCAATATGGTGATCAATTAAAAAAAATGACAGGACTTGGATCCGCCATTTTGAATTTTGAAAATCTGCTGACATCAGATTCGTACACAGAAACCCACTGGTAACAAGTTTCAACCCGTGACAATGCTTAAAACTTTCAGTATCAAGGTTTTAATTTTAGTAATTTTTTAAGAATTTGATAGCAAAATTGGAATTTTAAAAATTTTCTTCAGATTTACCGTGTTCCGAGTTTCGAACCAATCCATTTTTTTTTTTCAAATTGATCGCAATTTTCGATGCGTCATTTTGAATTATGAAAAACTGACATCAGATGCGTAATCAGCGACCCCAGAAATCCCTTGGTAACGAATTTGAACCCATGACAATGCTTAAAACATTCAGTATCAACATTTTAATAAAGCAGTCTCTTTTCGAAAGGGAATATTCCCCAATAATACCTGAGTAACTACGAGTAAAAACCACATTTTCAGCTGCACTATAATATGTCACGAAAAGGAAAAAATTAAATTTTTTAATAAAGAAAATACGTTTCATTTTTCTTTTTATCCAGCCCAGTATCCTCCCTCAAGTAGGAACCCATTAGAAGAATGGGTGGAGCAGAAAACTGCGTTCCCTGTGTTGTATAAACAAGCACGATTATATTCACATATATGTAGGTGCAACATCTATTCCTTGCGAACGATTCTTTTCGAAAGCAGCAGCAACAATAACCACGCCAAGAAATCGGTTGACTGGCAAACATTTGGAATAACTTCTATTCTTGGGAAGTACATCAAAAGAAGACCTTTTTCGCTGAAATATTTTATTAATAAATGTTTTCTTAAAAAATATAACTTGCAATTTTTTCCAATGTATATGTATCTGTGTAAATACCATTCATTAAACATATAGTTCGGCTATGTTATTTATTTTCAGTTCCTACTTTATTAAATTTTATTATTCGGAATTGAGGATTCCCAGAGGAAACTTTACAATTTTTTTTGTTAAATGTGGTAATATGTACCATGATAAAAAAAAATAGGAAAGTAGAACCGCTGAGGGGAATCTTTCAAATTCTTGACGTTTGCAAGCAATGTAATTTTAAAGTTTTACACACAAACTCACACACAAATTCTCATTTTCAATCTCAAACAACAACAACTTTGAACAATTCTTTTTTTTTACTCTCAATTTTATATGATTTTAAAATGTTGGCAAACTTAAAAAAAAAAATCATGGCCGCCCAATTGAAAGGACGGTTTTACCTTACTATGTTTTTATCATGATATGTACATTAGGGTTGTCCAAAAATGCATGTGAAAAAGTAAGGTCAGAATTTGTATGCTCTCACCCCATTGGATTGTTCTATACCGAAAAAATATATATACTTATTTTTCCTTTGACATCAAAAAATAATTAGAGGTCGATCAAAGCGCCCAAAATTTTTCATGTATTTTATCTACAGCAGATTCCTAATAATAATACCCAATTGTTTATTTAACCATTTTTTCATTGCAACTATAATTTATAGATCCGCCAAAACCAACAAAAACCCGAAAAATGCAATGGGCGACCAGTAAAAAATCATTAGTATTAAAAAATGGTCAAATAAACAATTGGGTGTTATTACTGAAAGTCTCCAGAGTTCTCCGATCGAAAAATATTGACGTTCAAGAATTCTATACCCTTTCTACGAAAAAATTTATTTTTCCCATATAAAAATACATGGAAAATTTTTGAGCGCTTTGAATGACCTCTAAATATCTTTTGATTTCAAAATAAAAAAAATAGGGCATACTTTCTTCGATATAGAACAATCCTAGGGGCTGAGAGCATTACAATTCCAACTTTACTGTTTTTGGACTATCCTAATGTACATACCATGTTTGTTTACCATGTGGTAATATCAAATGTAATGGCAACCCATCTCATTTGAAAGACACTGGACACATATCCTTGCGCTATATTGCACTTGACACTTAACACTTCAATTTATTTTTTGATTTCCGAACCGTTGAACTGAACCGCTTTGCCATTTGTGGGGATTTTTTCGAAAAACATCTTTAAGAAACTATTTGTATTCATGAAAAACTCCATTTTTAGTGATATTTTCCAGTCGGTCCAGCTCGCTTAAATCTTAATATTTTTCCGAAATATTTTGGTGGACGTCTTAAAATATAATAGATTTTATAATTTCAATGGAAAAACAGTACCAATTTTTTTTTTTGTATGGGGAGTGATGCAGTCTAATGTATATGTATACTTCTACAATCTATAATTTTCCAGCAAACCAACCCCCCATTTTTAAATATTTACATACATTTATGGCCTTATTCATAAAAAATAAAGTAGCTTTATAGAAGGTTTATAAATTGAAAAATGTATGAAAACGTCAATTTATAAAGCTCTTTAAGCCTACTTTATTTTTTATGAATAAGGCCATTAAACTTTATCTATATGGACATATGTATGTATGTACACACAGTTTAAATACACAAAAACTATCTTCATATCCAACATACCATGCACACATTTTAAATACACTTACTACATACATACAAATGTATTTATGCAATACCAATTGGCGCAACCTCTCTGAGGTTATTGGCGTATTTAATCCAATCAAATTCGTAGTTAAATACAAACTATTCAAATATTTGAGGGTGTTATATGTAAGTATGCAGAAAATTTTTACCACTGCTGCGTAAATGCGCACAAACACATAACTGTTTACAAGAACATATTTAATTAATTAATTAATTAATCCCAACGGCTTTTTACCCTCCATTCCCGCCCAACCGACACGAGGGGCGCAGTCCGCATGACGTACGGAACCTTTTTTTTTTTTTTTTTTTTTTGTTTCGTGCCGAGTAGTGGAAACAGGAGTTTGTTAAGTGTCGAGATCTAAAACTATTCAGCTACAGAATCAAATTCATCAGCTGATTGGATATGCTAAAGATAGTATTTCAATTATTGAGAGTGGAAATAATAGTTTTCTTTATAGTAAACATCGAGTCCGATACGTCAAACGTGCTGGAATGACAGTTAAAATCTTGACATAAATCACGGAATGATTCGTTTAGTTCAAAATTAGTTTTGCATGGCTTTAAAAATAGAGGTCGAAAGTGTCTTGACATTCGAGAAGGAACATTAAAATTTACCTCAGCCAGGAGGGCCGGGCTATTAATCAAGCCTGTCATTAATTTTACGATAAATATTATACCCAGCATTTCTCTACGACTTGCGAGTGTAGGCAAATTTATGAGCTTTAGACGACTTGTGTAAGGGGGGAGATTGTAATCTGAATCCCAGTTAAAATTACGCAATGCAAAAAGCAAGAATTGTTTTTGAATTGATTCAATCCTTTCTGAATGAACTTGGTAGCGGGGATTCCAAACAATAGATCCGTATTCTAGTATAGGTCTAACTAAACTGGTTGTTTCGGATTTGCAACTGACTAAGCCATTAAGTAACCGACTAGCCAGTCAACCAAACCATCCAGTAAATTTAATTACGAGTTTAACAGTCAAAATATTCAGCTAATTTTGCGTAGCTACAGCCCCTGTTCAAATCTGCCCTGCAGGGAAAGCTACCAGTGGACTTACCACAGCACGGTGCTCTGCTGTGGCCGACCGTTCTTTCCCCTTCCTTTATACACGGTCGCCGAACGGTGTCGGCTCAGTAGGCGACCAAAGAACCAGAATATGAATACAAACAACAAAGAAGCCCCGGATACCTGCACGGGTAAAAATGCCGCCGACGGACACGGCGTTATAAATAGTCAAGATAGATCTTCGGTAGCCGCTGGATCGGTCCCGAAGAAGCCTTCACGGCCATTTAAACCAGTTATTGAGCCCAGTGTTGGTAGCTGCAGACCCTCGGAGGGTAGCGAGCGACTGGCGACTGGGATGTTAACGGAGCCTACACGACCGATGAATCTCTCATGCCATGCGTCCTCATCAAGAGTGGCAATGAGCACACCCCTTGAGGGCAGCTCTAAAGCAGCTCCGGTTGGGGGCGTTACTGGCACCCGGGAGCCCTGCACGGGCAATAGGAATGCCAACCACAAGCCCCCTGTGGGGTCGCAGCTGGCGAAGCATCACCCTCGTCCCAGTGGTTCAGGGACAATTAAACGGGTACACCCAGCAGTGAGAGCGAAGCGGGTCAGAAGAGCCGCTTCCAGGCTGCTGAAGAAATTCGGGGACAATCCGGTTCCCGAAAATATGAGGGATGTGGTTGAGAGGGCAAAGGGCATTCTCTCTGAAAGCCGGGAACGGACTCAGGAGAAGGGTGTCCTGAATAACCCTGAACCCACTCCCTCAGGTTCAGGCAGATGATGCCGACGGCCCATCGAAGAGGGCCAAAATCTCGAGCAAAAACAGCCCGCCAAACCCTTCACGGGTCCCTCGGGCTTTCAATGATGTGGCCAAAGACCATTTGGTTCTGGCTGTAATGGACAGGGGGCACCCAGAGGGAAACCTGACAGCCGAGAATTGGAGGACTGTCCTTGTAGGTCTCTGCCGGGTGTACAAAGAAATTCTCCAAAGGAATCCTGGCCCTGCTCCTGTCATTCGCGACGCTGGCTTACACCAAGGCCGTATTAAATTGGTATCGTGCGCCGATGAAATGTCGGCTTGGCTCTATAAGGAGGCCATATCTGCGCTTGGGGANACCAAGGCCGTATTAAATTGGTATCGTGCGCCGACGAAAGGTCGGCTCGGCTCTATAAGGAGGCCATATCTGCGCTTGGGGAACTGTGGCCCGGCGCTGACTTAGTGGCAGTGCATAGGGATGAAATCCCTTGCAGGCCGCGAGCCAGGGCATGGGTCCCGGAGGAACCCGCTAGTCCGCAGGGAATTCTGGAGATTATCCAGATCTCCAACGACACACTAGCAGCCCTCTATTGGAGAGTAGTGAAGGTCAGTGAGTTTAGGGAACAACAACGTTATATTACCCTGGTAATTAACGAGGAATCTCTCCCGATCCTCGCTGACTGCAATGGAGTCATCAGCTACGGCTTTTACT
>NW_016168656.1:16465-18859 GCF_001687245.7 Rhagoletis zephyria
AGGTCAGTGAGGTTAGGGAACAACAACGTTATATTACCCTGGTAATTAACGAGGAATCTCTCCCGATCCTCGCTGACTGCAATGGAGTCATCAGCTACGGCTTTTACTCCATCACTCTCAAAACCCAGAAAGGGAATGAGGGTAAAATTCCCAGGAAGCACCGCGAGTGAACCCGATAATCTGCCACATGAAGAAGGTCTTATTTCGAGTAGGTCAGAAAACGCCTCGAGCGGTCCTGCCCCTAGCCAAGAAGTCCAGTAGGTTCCCGTGGTCCCTCGTCTGACGGAGGAATCAGACTCGACATCAGAATCGGAAAGCGATACGCAATCCGCTGCTGGAGACGGGGCTGATTTCGGCCAATGGACGAGGGATTTCGAGAACCTGTTCCTGGCATCGGAAACGGAGGACGCCGATGATACTGTTGTAGAGGTGTCCAAAGGGACCGTGCCAGGAGCTATGGATGGCGACAACTCCTTAGAGGCTGTGGATGAAGGTCCTACAGATTAACCTTCACCACTCCAAAGCAGCCTCCGCAGCTCTGCTCCTGCACCTTAGTGACAAAGGGGAGGAGTTAATTTTTGTCCAAGAGCCCTGGGTCGTAAAAACCAGGGTCTGCGGAATCAACTCTGATGCTTACCAAATTGTGTCGGCCCCAGTGGCAGGTAAAATCAGAGCATGTATATTAATCAAGAAAACTATTTCTTATAATTTACTCACTAATTTTAGCGATGAAGACACGGTGAGCATCAATGTGGAGCGAAAATCCACCAAACTCTGGCTGGTCTCAACCTATATGGCTCACGATCGCCAAGACTGCGCCCCTGCTCGGTTACTGGACGTGGTGAAAGAGGCCAATTTAAGGAAGTTTCCCGTCGTGGTAGGAGCCGATGCAAACGCGCACCACTCGTTATGGGGTTCTACCGATATCAACCCAAGAGGTGAGTTATTACTTGACTTCATATTATCTTATGATCTAGCTATTTGTAGTATTGGGAGTAGACCCACCTTTGTTACCTCAAACAGAGAGGAGGTACTACATATTACCTTAACGTCCNGTTACCTCAAACAGAGAGGAGGTACTAGATATTACCTTAACGTCCAATTTTTTCTTGGAGAGTATTAGGGAATGGCATGTACTAAACGACCACTCATTCTCTGACCATATGTACCTATCATTCGAAATCTCTTTGCAATCTCCGGCTCCGATTCTGTATAGAAACAAGAGACGTACCGACTGGACTGTGTTTAGGACGGTACTATCGGAGTCTCTGCTCAACGACGTTTCTCTCAGTAGGCTCCGCTTACTGTTACCATCTGATGAAGCGGAGCCTCTATTCGCAAACCCTGCTTCTCTCGGTGAGTTAAGCTCATCGGAACAAATTGAAGAAGCCGTAGATTGCATCACCAATGCCTGTAATACGGCCTTCTCTGCGTCCTGTCCGATTGTACTTCCGAGAGGAAAGAGGAAGCCATACTGGTGGACTAAGGAAATTGCCTCTTTAAGGAAGGAAAGCAGGAAACTATTCAACGCTGCAAAGCGTAATGGTTCTTGGCCTGCTTACAAAGCAGCCTTAAAGAAATTTAAGAATGCCACCAGGAAAGCCCAAAGGGACTCCTGGAAGGATTATTGTGATAGCATAGAGGGACAATCGAAGGGTAATCGCTTGCGCAAAGTGCTTGCCAAAAATCCGACGAACCAAATGTTTATTCAGAATGCGAATGGCGACTGGACATCATCCCAAGGGGAGATGCTTGAGGTTCTAATGAGCGCCCACTTTCCAGGGTGTACTGAGGAGCCTGGCGTCGCTCGCACAATTTCTGGACCCTCCTTAGAATGCATAGCTTTTATTGATGTAGAAAGGGTAGATTGGACCATAAGGTCCTTCCAGACCTACAAATCTCCAGGCATGGATAGCATCTTCCCTGCCGAACTTCGGGCAACGTCTGACATTCTATGTCCGATGCTTGTTTCAATCTATAAGGCTTGTCTCAGACTTAGCTTCATACCCAAGGGATGGACAGTGGCGAAGGTTGTATTCATTCCCAAGGGCGGCAGACCATCCCACGTGAAGCCAAGCGACTTTCGACCGATTAGCCTTACATCTTTCTTCCTGAAGGTTCTGGAAAGACTACTGGACGTGAGGATCCGACAAGAAATGGATTTAATTAAATTATCTAGCTGTCAGCATGCCTATTGGAAAGGCAGGTCTGTAGACACAGCTTTGCATGGTATTGTCAGCACCATTGAAAAGGCATTAGCGCTTAAGGAATATGCATGACGGGGGCGTTGCCCTCAACGCCGACTAAAGCCCTAGAGACTTTGCTCCATTTTCTACCTGTGGATTTATATGGCAAACTGCAGGCAAGTTGTAATGCTGTTAGATTAAACGCGCT
>NW_016168658.1:0-18858 GCF_001687245.7 Rhagoletis zephyria
TTAAATGCTTCCGAATTGCTTTCACTTATTATTTCCAAGTTAAATGTGACTTCTTTATTATAGCCATATTTCTGCGAAATTTTACGTTCAAGATATATACAAAAAAGAGTGAATATCCATTATATTGTGAAATACTTTAGTACAAGTATTTACTTAAGTCTGAAATTGTGCATATCTGAGAGGTGCTCTGGAGCAGGCCTTCCCAAACTTTTTCACCGCGGCAACCTTTTTGTGCTAAAAAATTTCGTGGCACCCCGACTCTTCAAATGTCTACGAAGTCTAGTATTCAAAGTGCTGTCTTCACTGATGTCCAGAAGGTTTTCAAAAGCTTAATTTATCATCCCAGTATGTTTACTTTTGGGGTCACATGAAAACGGGTTCGTTATCTAACTGTAGACATCCTCAGAGTCAATGTTGGGAAAATATTCGACAATGGTTTTTTCTAAACCTTCCAAGTTAATGCTGGTAATGCGCGTTAACGCTAAGAAAATAACTTTTATCAGTTTTCTCAGTGTTAACTTCGAAGTTACATGCGTTTTTGTGATTTACTTTTGCTTTATTTATGGAGTTTTCATGCAAATTGCTAGACTTTCTAAAATATACATGTCACCAATAAAAAAAAATCTTAACGTGCTAGAAAAAAAAAACAAAGATTTTAGTTTCGCAGGCCTCTGTTAACTTCGAAGCGTCATCCAAAACGGGTCTTCTTAGTCGCCAGGGAACATCGAGAGCTCATACAGTGACTTCTCGTGGCGCTTTCTGTCTCTTGCTTCATCGTAGACATCACTCGTTTCGTTTTTCCTACCACTGCGGCTGCTCCATCACTGCAAATATCCGCACACTTGCTCCATTTCAAACCATTTTTCTGTACAAATTTTTCGATAGCTTTAAAAATTTCGTCGCTGGGGGTGTAAGTGTCAAGCACTTCGCTCATCAAAAGTTTTCTACACACGTGCGAGAAGCTGCTGCGCTTGTTACGAGAACAGCCCAGCTAGCGTGCCTCTGAGTCGTTTTGCCGGGAGGTAAATATGAAACGCGGGGTTTTCTTGTAAAAAAAATCTCGAACTGCCATACCTAAACAAAAGCGTCAGCTTTGTCTGGCTCTCAAAAAATTCTCATGGCAGCAAGAGAGAGAGAGCATTGTCACAGCCCTCGATAACGAGGGTGATTTCAACAATGTCTATTAGGAGTCTGTTGTTAACTACCTCCTTAAGGCGGGGATGCAGCGGGGTCTGGTTCATTTTGTCGGGCTGCTTCTCGGAAAGAGAACTATTCCATCAGAACTGGGGGATGGTTCCATTACAAAGTATGTGACCATAGGCACTCCCCAAGGGGGCTTTCCCTCCCCGTTACTCTGGAATCTAACCATTAACACCCTACTTCTTAACTTAAAGGATACCGGTTGTCAAGTCGTAGCGTACGCTGATGACATTGCAATCGTGGCAACGGGCAAATATCTGCAGGTCCTGAGTCAGTTATTGCAAAACGCACTCAGTCTGGTAAACATCTAGTTCAAAGAACGTCGACGTGTTGTTAATCCTACCAAGCCAGAAATGGTACTTTTCACAAAGAAGTATGAAATTCCTATATTCAAATATTCCATCCTGAACGGGGTGGCACCTACTCTCTTAACCTTAGAGTTATTCTAGACAATAAACTAGACTGGAAAATTGAAGACCGCTCCAGGAAGGCCAATACCGCCCTGTAAGCCTGTAAGACGGCTATAGGCAAACAAAGGAGCATAAAACCACATATAGTACACTGGATGTACATGGCTGTGATAAGACCCATCATTTTGTACGGGGCCATCGTATGGCTAATGCGACAATACGTCTAACCTCCTGCAAACACAGATTAAAGGTTGAACTCATCGAGAAGGTAAATACCAGATGGGCTGTGAAAACCACCTGCCATATTACCAGACAAAGTTGGCCGAGGATTGATGCTAAGCGATCCACATATCTCACTTGGCTGGACCGCTCCTCTCTCAAATAAGTAGTCGGGGTAATCAACGGACACTCCCTGATGGGCAAACACGGAAAAGGTTAGGAACAACGATTTTTGTCGCAGTTGCAGAGACGAGAAAGAGGTGGAGAGCATCGAACATTATCTCTGTCATTGTCCCGTCCGGGCCAATACGCGCAACTCATTCTACAACAGGTACTTTCTCCATTGCTTAACCGACTTAAATTTTTTGTGCAATATAAAGTGCACTCGGTGCTTCAATTACTAAGGAAGGGAAAGAAACAAATGACTTCGGCCAGTGGCATCACAGCGGGCTCTTCCAGCCTGCTGCGCCTAACCTATTGTCACAGTATATCTTTCACAATAACCAGCTACTGGAGGCTACTGTTGGCTAAACAACTTCGTTTCAATCTTCAATGCGTTTTCTTCGGCATATGGTTTCTCAGACCACAAACATACATATGTATGTAAAAATGTGGGTATACACTCTTTAAACTCGTTTTACAACAAGATTTCGTATTTCATTACACAGCCGATTATTTTGAATGTCTCCAGCATATTTAGCAGCATAAATACCTGGGACTAAAAGCTACCGTTTTGTGAAAGTCATGATAAAGTGGTGATACTCAAAGTAATCCCGAATGCATTAGTGAATTGTTAATAAGAACGTTAACAAGATCTTGCACTAAAAGGCATTTATATATAAAGCTATGGATCGAAATGGAGTGAGGTATATGTATGCGTTCATATTATGAGAATGGTGCTAGTGCATACATTCATAAACGAGTAATCTTCAAATTGCAGCACGTTTTGATCGAAGCAAAAATGTGAAAAAGTAACTAAGAAAAAGCCGACAACTCCGCGCTGCTTCTGCTGTTTCTGCTGCTTCTGCTGCAGTTCAACTTGGCCGGAAAGAGGTGTGCTACGACTACTGAAATTAAGATAATTGCCCAGATACAAGCAGCAATGCGGCGACGGGGGCAACGCCACAGTCAAAAGGAAAAGCAATGCAGCAACCACATGCATGCTGCTGCACAATTCACGGCAAGGCAACAGCGGCGGTTTTAACAAATTAAACTCACGCCATGTTGCAACAACGGCGGCAACAGTGGCGGCACTCAACAGCTGTCAACGCGCATGTGATGGCCTTTCAGGCAATTATCTACGCCAACGGCCAGCAAGAACAACCAACCATTACGGATATGACGCGTTGCCAGAAATCGAAGCATACTACAACGATAACAACATCTGCACAACAACACTATAGTTTTGGCATAAATAGCATAAGTAAAAGCGGTAAGCGAGTGCTTCGTTCGAAAGCCAGCCATTGATGGTTGCGCATTTAAGGTCAGCAAACGGCTGCCGCGACAGCAAACGCTTGCAACAACATCGTCGACAGCAGCATTCATAGCAAAAACATGTGTGTGTGTGTATGTATATATGCAGGTATGTTTGTATAAAAAGTTATAAAATATTTTTATAAATAGTTTAATAGCAAGGAATTTCAATTGGATTAACTGGCTGGCTGCCGCCGCCTGCTATGTCGTGTAGAGCTGCTGGCATGCGATTTTCTGTGCATGTATGTGTTTATGTTGCAACCCATGTGCGCTGTGTCATGTCCAGCATTTATTTAGAAGCATGCTGGAACAGCAGCCGACCAGGCGCACAATTTTTGCTGCAACCAACAAATCATGGCATGCAACATGCAACGTGCATTCACGAAGTCCCTTCGAAATGGAGCGGCTGTTATATGTATGTAGAATATGTAAAGAGAGAAGCGCTTTGAAAGTGGGCAGGGTATGTAGGAAAAGCTGAGACATTTTTCTTGCCTCCTCCAGGGGGTACACACTGCCTGATAATACATACAATTCCCACTGGTAGGCAAACATGTGCATTTGGTAGATTCGCTGCACTCAGAAAAACTTTATTACGACAATTTTTGTTATATATATATTATATATGTACATATGTATGCATACTAACGGCTGTGTGGAAGATACATACATACATATCTTGGTAGCCAATTCGAAAACGCCCTATCTTAAACAATTTTTCAAGAAGATTGAAGAACGCCCAATCTCAGAATTCGTTTTCAAAAATATTTTCAATATACTTTCAGTTGAGAGTTTGAACCAAATTCTGAGATAGGGTGTTTTGCAATAAAACTCTGAAATAGGGCGTTCTTGAATAGTTTTTTGAGATAGGGCGTTTTCGAACTGGCTGCCGAGATAGGTCGGTCTTCCACTCAGCAGTCGATATGTGTAATTAAACACAATTTTACAGCCGGTTCACGAAAGCAATTTAAGTGGAAAATTTTTATTTTTTTTAGAACTGACAGAAGGTAAAAAATCATTTTTTACTTAAATTAATGGTTAAACCGGCAGTTAGTTTAAAATAATTATTTTTTTTTTACTATATTTTTCATTGGAAACGGCCTTAGGCTCAATAAAATTGTTGAATGCAATATTTACTATAAAGGCAAAAAGTTGATTTAAATAAATTTTAGAAATGTGGCAACTCTTATAAAATTCTTTCAAAATAAATTGTTTTATATATGTAAGATTACCCGATGTAGCATTTTAAATAGCTAGTTAAGTTAATTTTAACTTTCAAATCCCAATTAAATTTTTTTTTAGGAAAAAGTTGTATTTAACTTCCCACTAAATTGCACTAGATCTTTTAAATTGGTGGTAACCCTCTTCAGAAATATTTAATAAACACAGTTTAGTTAAACTTTTTTTTTAAAGCTCTTTTAGAAATAAAACTTCCTTGAACCTCTCTCGTTTGGTACCCATATTAAAAAAAAAAATAATAATAATTTTACTTTGTCAATAAATTGATTTTGAATTTATAACGGGGTGACAACACTCTTCTACAATATAAATAAAGAAATAAAGCTTACTTTATCCTCACTCCTTTGACACCCATATCGAAATATTATTTATGTAACATGCAAATTTAATTGATATTGAATATATAAAATGGTGGCAACCATCTTTAAAATTATTTTCCATACTAAAATTTCTTAAACCTCCCTCATTTAATGCTCACATTAAAATATTTTGTTTCATTTGTTAAAAAAATTGTTTTTGGACTTCTGAACCGATGGCAACCCTTTTCGTAAACATTATTAATGAAACCTTTCTTAGCCCTTGAAGTAGAAATTCTAAATAGCCCTTAACTGATACCCATATAAAACTACTTCATCTTACTTGTTAATTAAATTTACTTTGCATTTCTAAACGGGTGGCAGCACCCGTGAAAATATTTTCGAAACAAAACTTCCATTAGCCTATTGAGTTGGATACACGTATTAAAATATTTGCTTTAAGTTGTTAATTTTATAGGTTTTAAAGTTTTGAACAGGTGGCAACGCTCTTCAAGCATATTTTCGAAATAAAAAGCTTTTTATTTAACATATTAATTTATTTGTTTCACCTTTTTAAAAAGGTTGATCGTGGTCATAGCCATATGTATGCCTAATTATATTTAAACATTGAGTAGGATGGACTATTTTTTAAAGTGTACTTGGCTCTTTTAACAGCGGAACTGAAATAAAGTTTCGGCTTCTGCTCCAGTTGATATGTTAGCAGTAAATCTCTTCAATCGGTGTACTTTTTGCCGATTGTACGATTGCATACGTACGGGCCTGTGCTGCACAATACATCGTCGTTTTTTGGGGCGTTCTAACTCCCAATGAGCCACAACTTGTACATAATTGAAGATTCTTTAAAACAAGCCTACAGAAAGGGAATGAAGAGTGGATGCACAGTTTAGATGAGAAAGAACAAAAAAAAATATCCAATAGAGAAAAAAAAATCCAAATGTATGTAGGTACAAATTAACACCGGTAAAGTCTAAAATAAACGTCTACATTCTGTCTTTGACTGCAATTAGAGCAAAGACCATTGCAATACTCTAAATAACTAGCACCGCTGCGCCTCTGCCATTGGGACTCATCGAATTCCGCCTAGCCGTTTGCGCCACTTTGCTTTCTTTCACGGCCAATCCGCGTAGCTCAAGTTTTTTATCTGCCTTCGATTTGTTGCCGTCCCATACAATCTGCAATCGGCAATAGTTACAAAAGTTTAGAATGTGATGTGCTGTGGTGCAACGACACGCCGAGCTGATTGCATGCCAGCTAAAAATTTCCATAGGTGGCGGGAACATAGACATACATACATACATGCAATCATAGTCAGGAGTTTTCAACCTTTTTGGCTTTCACGCAACTGGCAATAATTTGTCTTGCTTCCATGGCCCTCCCAGGACCCCATCACTTTTATTGCCCAGCAATTAAATGACCGCTCTTTGGCAAACTCTCTCGGGGTAACAGTTCAAGTTTTTTTTTACATCATTTAGCTCCAATCTGGCTAAATATTTCATCGGCAAAAGTTGCTTTGTTCACTTTAGTCGTTATACTGCATAGTTCAAGGCGGGAGAAAACAAAATTGCAGTCGGTTGATTACATGTGAAAAATGGTTGCTTAAAAAATATATCAAAAAGTCTGCAATTGAAAATAGATAGAGAGGCAGGAGTTTAGTGACAGTCAAGCTGCATTCAATGAATTGGCCAGCCCTCTAACTACTTCCAAAGAAATGCGATAATGTAAGATGGTAGGTATGTACTCTATACATTTGTATGTACATACATATATTGTATAACTCTTACAACTTATAATCTTTTTTATTATATATATGTACATAATTATGTCATTATCATGCGTGTAGGTTCTCTCTGACCCGATCACACTGGAACGTTAATTGGATTATGACGTATGAATGCGCTTAGTTGTGTAATCTGGCAGTTAGCGTGTATTAACGTACTAAGCTGCTGCCACACATGTAGTTTGAAATTCCTGATATTCAATACTTATGTTGTAATATATATGCGTACGAGTACCGTAGCGAGAGAACCAGATTATTTCAAATTTTAATTTTTGATTTATTCAAGCAAAAGTAAATAGATTGATAGGTGTAGAAGACTATAGGTATGTATATTGTACACTCAGTGCTCATCTCAATATTTCGTCTAGCACTAAGAAAAGCCAACCATAGTCATCTGAGCTAATTCTCAGCTGGCTTATCTGAGTTCGTAGCCTACAACGCCCAGTCAGAATTAAGGCGCGCTAGTGTTTTGACGGCGAAAAAAGACGCTTAACAAAATTTTATGAAAAAGGCGCTTAAGAAAAACTTCGGCGAAAAAAACTCGTAGTCATAGAAAAAAACTCGTAGCCAAGGAATGTCACTTCAGCATCATTCCCTAAAAACTCCTTAGGCGATTTACATACTGTCTTTCTTCGCCATCAAATATTTAAATACATCTTTCTTCACCGTCAACTATGTTAAGAGTCTTTCTTCGCTGAAGTTTTTTATGCGTTTTTTTTCGCGGTCAACTTTTGCGCTCGCGCCTTCATTAATTTCCTCAAATTCTCCCAGTGGGCTTTTATAGGAAGATGCTCCTCTTCTCTTAATGCTTCCCGACAAGAAATAAATAACTCGACTCCAGTGCAACGTACCGCATTTTCTAGTAGCCTAAAATCAGACCACAGATGCAAGGAATAACTCCCGAAAATGCCTAGCCCACTCGGCTTGTAGCAGATACCTTGGAACATCATAGCACCATTTCAATAAAATGAATTGAACAATAAAGTCTCAAAATCGATAAAAAAAAAATTCTTAAAATCTTACTTCTCAGGGTTATTTTCCACCTGCTTTGCAATAGAACTATCGCGGCAGAGTGTGGCAGGGCTTTAACCCGGAGATGTGCGAGTAAGGGTACCCTCCGTCAAGGATACCGCTGCTTTGGGTCGTTGTCGTCAACGACCTGTTGGTGGCTGTAGAAAGAAGTGGATGTCTGGTGGTTGCCTATGCAGACGATGTGGCTTTGATAACAATAGGAAAGTTTCTGGAAACACTGTTTGAACTTACGGGTGTAAATTCCAGTAAAACGGAGCTTGTTCTATTGACTAGAAGATATAAGATATCGAATTGCAGTCTTCCCATAATGGGCTTACTTCCTCTAAGGCTCTCTAACAGGGTGAAGTACTTGGTCTTGATACTTGACTGTAAGCTTTCCTGGAAGCCTAACGTAGAGGAAGCGTCAAGAAGGCTACAGTAGCCTTGTGTTGTTGTAGAGGGCCAATTGGTAATCGCTGGGGTCTTCAAGCCAATTTTGTTATATGGGATACTCGCCTGGTGGAAAGCACTTGACAAGGCATCCATCGTCTAGCAGCTGGAGAGGGTGCAAAGAGCCGCCTTAATTGAAATCTTCGAACTTCGAACCACACCTATGTGGGGTGAACTTTAAGTTCGCCTCGTGTTATGGGCATTCCAGTATTCTAAATGGCTTCGGATTCCAACTAGCTCGGACAGACCACGGCGCACGGGTTTTGGATTCGAATGGATCTTTCACCATCCACATTCCAGCGAAAGAGAACTGGAAGCGGTGCAGTATCTGGAATCGAGGTTCTGTAAACTTATTTACAGATGGGTCGAAGCTGAATGGGAATTTAGGTGGAGGTGTATTCTACGAAGAACTCTCCTGAAGTTTAGGCTACCGGGTCGCTGCAGCGTCTTCCAAGCAGAGGTGGCCGCAATAAAAGAGGTTTCGTATTGGTTGCTGGTGAATATTTACTCCCACAACCAAGCATCTATCTACTCTCTTGGCTCTTTGACGGTGCGCTCGGTCACGTTGAAAGAGTGTCTTATTTCGCTATTAAGCTTATTTTGAGTTCCTGGTCACAGCGAAATGGCTGAAACCTGCATGGCCGATGAGCTGGCAAGACATGGTACCCTTGAGGAATTGCCTCCAGCTGGGGACTCCGCTGGCCGCGTGTGGTCTACTTCTGGACCGATGGGCGTTCAGTCAGTTCAGTAAGCGCAGGGAGAAGACATTGGAATGCAAAATCTTTCTGGTCACGTGTATGCCGCGGACGGTCTGGGGAGCTCTTAAGACTAAGCAGGCTACATCTCTCGCTACTGGTTGGGGCTCTAACTGATTATTGAGTATTAGGTATGCATGTCGTAAGGCTGAACACCATCGATTACCCTTAATGCACCAGCTGCATGGAGAATGATGAGATGGAATCATCTCAACAGCTGCTGCTCTGGTGCCCTGCCTTTTCCAAGGTTTAAGCATATTGGGTAGCATTTTTCTCGGACTCCCGATGAGCTTTCGTTAATGGACATCAGTCGCTTGAAGTGCTTCGTTGTGAGCACGGAGCGTTTATCTTGCAGAAATCCATGGATCTCGTCATTCTTCCTTACCTTCCACCCTCTTTCCCCTCATCTTCCGGCCTCCTTTCCCCTTTACCCTCTTAAGGACACCACGACGGACAGCATAGTCGTGTCTGAGTGGGCCTCCATCTACGGAAGCAGCTTGCTAACCCAACCTAACCTACTTGCATTATATAAGTGGAGACCTTTAACCAGCTCGCTTATTTGCTAACATGAGTATTTACCAACCTTAAAAATTGTTTCCTAAAACTACTTCCCTCAGGCAATCTGCCGCCAATGGGAGATCAAATTTTTCTTCCCATTGTCTTTGCCAACAAAAGACACCCCTACTCGTCTTTCTTCGTACTTTGTAAAACAAATACAGTTTCGTCTACAAACTCTATTAGGTAATTAATATTAGTGTTCCTTCTCAAATACATGTGTATATGTATCCACGTTTTCACATACATATATACATAACTCACACCAATTGTGTGCCAAGTTCATTAGCAGTACAATTTTATTAAAGGTGTAGATAGGTTGCTTATACTTTTTCTCTCTCTTCTGCAATTGCAACTATGTACTACTGAGAAAAATAAAAAATAAAATAACGCGAGCAAAGCAATTGGACGTTAAGGAGTCACTTAGGCGGATGAGTAGCCAAGCACAGAGAGTCTGGATGCCCCGCAGACAAACGTGTGTGTGTGTGTTTTTGTGACTGACCAACCAACCAGCTAGACAGCCAACAAATCAGGCGCACAGTGTCAATGTCAATTTCGCTAAGCATTTGTGGCAACAAGAGCATGCAACAGCGCGCTGCCCACTGCAACTGTGGCTTAAACTATTTATAGTAGAGCTGAGTTGATGCTGCTTTTGCCAACTTATTTGTTGCAAAGCCCGAAAAAAGTACAAAGAAAATAACAAAGTAAAATGTAAAAGGAAAGCATAAGCTCGAAACTGTATAGAAAATGAAGCACGCAGAGGAAATAAAAGCGTACAACATAGATTCCTGCTATACTTGAAAGGAGGGTAAATAAAATATTGGAGCAGATATCTACATACATACATACATACATACATACATGCGGCTGAAAAGACTCCTGCAACGTTAAGTTGCAATAAAGGAAATTGAAATTCGATTTGAAGATGCTGTTAAATTGAACACAAGATTGCACTCAACACTGAACGCTACAGCGATACCAACATGGTAGGATACATGCATATACCCACCCGTATGTATGTATGAATGTAGGGTTCTGTCTACTTTGTATAAAGGTACGCTTGGCATGACGTTTGAAGGTTGCATACCAACCACTCCCAATCATTCAGGCAGATTGCCAACCTTAACATTAAACTCGTGAATAGGGGGAGCTCTGCAACTAGTATATGTATGTATGTATGTATGTGTTTGTTATTGTTTTTGTTATTCTCATTGGTTAAACTCTTTCGTTTGATGCTGACGATTGTAGCTGGCGACGCATATTACAACAGTGACACTCTATGGAAGTTTGCTCATTCATTTATCGGTCTAATGACTTTCAGTGATGCATGCCGAAAGTAATGGAAGAGACGGTGGAGCGGAAGTGTTGCTGCATACATACATATGTGTAAATGCCACAAAGTGTGTGGAATGCTTAACTGCACAACAACAACAACAACAAAAACAACAATAGCAAAAGCAATTCAAACGACTACAGGTACACACAATATGATATACAAAGTATTGCTGTGTGTTACAAAAAGAATTTCTTACTCTTTTTCTGATCAACGAAATAGTGAAACAAAATCATTGCATCGATTGCTTGAAGTTAGTCTTTTGGGTGCATTTATTGTGTCTGCGTTTTTGTGGGCAATTTTCCGTGCGTACTTACATCGAACTAAACATATATATGTAGATATGTACAAGAACATACCCAGTTGGAAATCAATACCCGGCGATGTGTATGATATGGAAAGTCAGAGCTTTTGTTCGGTAAATTTTATAAAAAGCCATAAATGACTTTATCAAACGTGTGAAAATTTGGCAGCTAGGTATAATTTATCACAAAAGTTCATTGGTGGATGCAACAGTAGACCGGGTGATGCAAGCAGAGAACGTCTGCCACCACCTTCTTGCTCTTCCTTCTTTTATCCTCTAGTTTATGGCTTGATCATTGACTTGGATTAATGGCTAGCAAAAACTTCCGGCTCTCTCTCTAAACCAACACTGAAGTCACTTCGTTGATGGCATTGTCTTCGGTGAGCTATTATCCAACTGGGTGGACGAATTTGTCATATCTCTGTGGTTATGCCGCACTGGCAACTCAACTGAGCATGTTATAGCGCTGACGGGTTTTAGAAAAAGCTGCTGGCCATAAAGCGTTAGTATCAGGTAACAGGTTAGTATTAGGTAACACACTTAGCGCAGTTTTCCAATTACCGTGGGTCCAGTGGATCCAGGCATACCGCGCCCATCTCTACTTCTGACATCGTTCCTTCTAATGTCTTTTGGTGATTTGAAGTGGAAAAGCCCGGTTCCACTATTTTTACGAATAAATGAAGGCACCGACGGATCGCCAAAACTGGCTTCTTGTTCCACGAAAACTCTGGTTCCGACCAGAGTCACCGGCAAAACCAAGTACAAAAGGACTGAAATCTTCCCCAGTAGCGTTGTATTCAGATGGTTCGCTCTACTGTTCCGGAACGCTAATTCAAAAACCTTGAAACTTCTAAGCAGAATAGTTGCCTATTTACTACGTACAGACTAAGTTGTTTAACCAACTGCAGCTCCAGTAGGGCAATGCTGTAAATTTTCTACCGACCGAAAATCAACGCTTGCGTAACAGAAAACTTAATGAATTATACTTACTCATATGCGTCATGCTTTCCGGCAGCAGGCGTATTTAAAATTAAATAAATATCGAATAGCTGATGGCAGTTTACCAACTACCAGAAAAATTATCAAGCTTTCTACCACGTTCATTCGGTAATCGGTTGACTGATAATAAAATAATTTTACGCAAACAAAACACATAGGGCAAAATTATCGAACACTGAGTTACAGAGTACCCAGCATGGTGTGAAGACACCCAATTAAAAACTCTTACAAAATATCGAAATATGATTCTTTATGTGTCATGGCAAATATATAATAACAACTTTATCCCACGAATTTTCTCGAAGAACACATGAAAAGAAGTAGTAAAAAATTTTAACTCCCCATCGCTTTTGTCGTACTAGAAAAATTAATTGATTTCATATTTAGTTAATTACTCATAATCAAGTTAAAAGCGGTATCATAACGTGTCCCCGTTAATAACAGTGCCTCTACTAGAGATCTGGATGAATGCATATACTACATAGAACCTAACATTTGTGGTACGAGTATTTACTGGTATTGGGAAATGTTGTACGATATATTTACTAGATTTTCATCAACGGATTTAGTTATAGTTCACCCTTGTTTGGCAATGCTTAAGGAGATTGAATCGCTCTTAGCCTCTGATCCACCAATTTTTTTCTTTTTCGTTGATCAAGGTACTTCTTATTAGCCAAGGAAGTTTGCTAATATTCTAGCCAGATGTCGACTACACATGTGTGTCTACTTATATAGTATGTATGTATGTATAAACCATTTAAGTGTACAAAGGGATATAACTAGAACGGTTCATAGTAGAAAAGAACTTAACGCTGATAGCACGCTGTGTTGTATTTTTACAAGATTTTTATTACAACTTTTCCTTTGTAATCTTCAATGCACCCATTGCAACCATTGCGACCAAGTCAAAATACTCAGACGTGTGTACATATGTATAGTTTTGGCCATAAGCATGTAAATATATTTAATTGTGTTCAAGTTTGTACTTATACTTTTTATATACATATGTACATACATTGTACATCCTCATATCCTCAAGCGCAAGTGCACTTTGCTTTCAGCAACAGCAGCAATGGCAGTAGCAGCTTGAGGCACATACATATGCATGCAACACAACATTCCAAAGTGATTAATCGTGTTGGTTGTGGTCGACTGGGTTTAGGTTTTCCTCTATTATTTAACAATTTTGAAAGCTGAATAGGCTAGGAAATCGTTTCGATTGATTCTAAAAAAAAAGTACGACATTGAAAGTCTCTTGGTCGGCTATGCTTCCTCGAGTTCAAATTTCCATTTTCCATTTGTAGCTTTCTGTTTACTATTTGTGATTAAAATTTTTCCCATTCATATTATATGTATAAGCAGAAAGCGATTATGGTTTTATTCATTAACAATTTCAATGTTTGCAAAGAATTTCCGCAAACGAACAGAGATGCTAGCCTTTTGTCGGATAGTCATAGGGTGAAAAATGTAATATAACTACATACCTTGGAACAACTCACAGGTAGCATTAACATACTATTTAGTTATGTATGTATGTACATACATAGATCTTGAGTAGAAAAAGGCTATTTCCAAAAATGAAGTAAGAAGGCCTCGTAATACGGTTTTTTCAATAATTTTATTGAAAAATATTGGTTTGCCAGCACTGTTACTTTGGCCTTTAAAGCCACTCTCAAAAAATGCTAGGAATTGCATTGCCACAAAACCGAAAATAATTTATAAGATTTTATGGAAAACATATCGAGCTGACAACAAGGTCAGGGATACCCATTCCCAATTTTTAGGCCTCTCTGCCTATTTCCAAACTGCAAGCGGTGTTGCCAGTTTAGTCATTTTCCGGCTAGATCCAGCCGGTTGCGATAGCAAACATCCGGAGAAAATTCGGTTTAGCCGGCAGTCGATTTGTTAGCCGTTTTGCAAAAAAATTAGCAGTTTTTAGCCGATTTTGCTATTTGCTTTGTTTTCTTCAAACTCAAATATATATGTTTCCGTCTTTGGTTAAGTGACCCAAAATCTGTTAGAAATGGCTATGAGCCCTATCTCGGAGAAAATTTTCATGGCAGGCAGTGTTATATAAAATTTATAACCAATTTTTTTTTTAGATTTAATTTTTGTAGCTTTCCAGTTTACGTTTGAGATTTTATATAAAAAAATATATACATATATATAATATATACATATATTTTTTTGGATTTCATTGAGTTTTTAAATATATATATATATTTTTTATTGCTTTATTTTCACTTTACTTCTTTTTCTTTCCATTTTCATTCAAATTTCTCTCATTTATTTATTTTTATTTTTTTTTATTAAAAAACCTATAGCTAAAAAGCGAACAGCATAACGTTAAGACCTCCTCGTGGGCACAGGGTTCAATTAGTTAGGGGATTCACAAGACGTGTTAACCGTCGTAAAATCTTAAGCTTAACACTTGTTTATGTAAAATAGCGGTTAAAATGGTTGGGGGGTTGGCTAATTATATATTCTTTATCAGTTTAAAAGAATTTCGGTTTAGTTAGAAATCCCCTAAAACCATTTTAATTAAAAAAGATGTTAACCTTAAGATTTTACGACGGTTAACACGTCTTGTGAGTCCCCTAATTATTTCGAAAGACAGTAAAGAGCTTTCAAGTTAGTTGCCAGAATTGGTACGTAAAATTAGGTACGTAATAACCAAATACATACTTAACTGTCGCATTCACGCATCATGAAAGTATACACTTTCTTTAATATTCCTCATAGGCAATAAAAGTATTGTCAAAGTAACCCAACTACAGCAAGTTCATTAGATAAAATCTATGCAATTTTAAATTAACAAAAAATCCGTTCAAAATAATTATTGAGTGACGGGCGAAAGCAACGCGAGTCATAAATCTGCTTTGATTGAGTCCGACCACCGCCACGCCACGCCACGCTACGTATGCGCAGTAGACGATCCGACCCGGTAAGAGCTGGTAGAAATAAAAAAAACTTTACCGCACACATCTCTTCGCATACCGGTTCACCGGCGCGCATTGAAAAGCGTTAAAGTCAGTCAGTCAGTCAATCAAGCCGCCCAATCGCGAGGAGGATGCTCTGCCTTACCAAAACCACCGCAGAGTTCCGTTGCTACCGCTGCTGCTGCCGTTGCTGCTTAATATGCGTAAAAATATTAATTAAATTCAGAAGGATTTTTCGCGATGCATGCCACAAAGTAATGCGGCAACTTGCAACCAACCAGCTGCACTTCATCACAATGAGCCCCGCTCTGCGGCGTAAAGGTATTAGCCGACTCATATGCCTACTTTCATACTACTACGTACATACATACATAGAAATTATGAAGTTTTTTTTTTTTTTGTACACTGATATGTGTTGATGGCCCATTGACTGACGGTCTGACAACTGAGTGCTTTACAAAAAAAAAAAAACGCCGTTGGTTGTTGGTAATTTTTCTTCGATTTTGTTTTCCTCCTTTTTCCATTCATAAAATGCAAATTGACGCAATTTATGTGCAATCTGCTGTTGCTTGGCACTTTCAATGTCCCTGCCGTGCATGCGGCGCAATCAGTAGTGCATCTGCTAGTACACACTTGTTCATACTACATACGTGGGTAGTAATAAATATGTAGTTCGTACGCATGCGCGCCAAACACTTGTTGTACAACTAAATTAGAAGTGGTTAAATCGCCGCCACACACATGCTGTTGCAGGCAGCAGCGGCGGCTATTTGCTATTTTAATAACATAATTAAATTGTTAAAAGTGGTAATTTAATGCAGCACTCGCTGTTGGTGTTGTTGGCTAACGTACATACATACATAGTACATCGAATTGCTCACGTACGCCGCAATTGGAAAATTGAGCGAGTTAAATTCGCTTGGCGCAACAACGCTGGCGGCTCAGTAGGCGGGCGCCTATGTTGCGAAAATAATCTCACTATGTCATTTAATTTATAGTTCATAATGGTTTTTAATGATCGAGTTTTACTATAAGATCGATCAAATCTAATCAAAATGTAATGGAGCTATCAAATGACTCTTACACGCTTGAAGACTCAAATCGTAGTCATCTCCTGCCCTGCAGCGATTGTTGATACTCTATGTGTTGATTACTTGTTTTCAAATAATTACTTTACCGACCACCCGTATGAATAGCAATTAGATACTTGATTGCTCATACTTTTAAAAGCTACACGACCAGACATGGAGAGGGATGTTAACGCAGTGAAGATGATTAAAGTTTTTTAGGGCGTGTCTTCAACATGACACAAATTTACGATCAGATGAATTTGTATTAATCCGTGTCGCCTTACAAAACGCTCCATAACTTTCAATCAGCGACTAGTCTTTATTAACTCCAGTTATTTGCGAGGATACCGCAGATTGGCTGGAAAGTTTCTTCGCTGTATTTCTGACATTCGAGGTCGCGCTACCATCGCTTCGGGGCTTATCTGCTATAAGATTCAGGGCTGGTTTCTCCAACCCAACTTAACTTAGTTTAGCAAATTTTTACATTTAGTCAAGAATAAGCTGTGTAAAAAGTAGGCTAACTTTTGACTTAAATCCAAAAATTGGCTAAACTAAGTTAAGTTGAGTTGGAGAAACCAGCCCTCAATGTTTTTATGACCCAGTACACCTGTGCACAAGAATATTATAACTTTGATGCCACAACGGTGGTTTTTAACAGCTTAAGGGAATCGAGATAGATACATTCATACCAAAATACCCCTGTGCACAAGTGCGCTGGGGTATAAAAACATGAATTGCCAAGTCGGGCATGTTCTATGCTTTGGTCAAATTATAGACTTCCGATTTCGAAATTCCTATTTAAAAAAAAAAACAAATGGACTTGAAAAAGCACTTCCGATAAAAAGTTTCGTATTTTTGTTTCACAAATTCCGAGTTTAAAAAAAAAGTGGACTTCCAGTCAGTTCAACCCACTTCCGATCGAAACTTGTAGTCCGTAATACGACCAGAAGATAGAGCAACCCCGAGGTAGGTAATATTTTTTGTGTTCAGAAGGGGTGAACGGGCGGTCTAGGACACCCTGTATAAGTGTATGCATACATACGTATGTATGTGTGTATCTAAATATGAACACACATAGGTAGATAAATAAATTTGTTTGGTATCTTCCAATTATAAACAGCTTTGTTCGTAGTCAAACATTTATAGCGCATGCGCACCCGCTGAAACTAAGTAATTTTAATCAATGCATAACGAAAAGTTTTTACTACACCACTAAGCAAGCACATCCAATCCCCTTTTATTTATATATAGATGAATGCCAATGATACATTCATATACATATATATAGTCACCTTCGGGCCAACAGCAGACGCAGTAAATGTGGAAGTCACTGGGGAAAAAAAACGAAAATAGATTAAGCAAGAAATACTACAAGTCGACCAATTAGCCAACACTATCATGCCATAAATTAGAGTTTTATTTGTTAGCGATTGCTGCGATGATACCAAGCCATGCTACAAATATTTATTTTAGTCTTTTATGTTTCTTAATTATATTTGCACACGTGCATGTACAATACGTACATATGTATGTATGTGTTTGCTTGTGTGCATTCTGCCCGTGGCACGCAAACCTGTCTCACCCCACTGGAAATTGAGTCATAACCAGTTTTTTTTTTGTATTGAAATAAGTGCAGCGTGCGGAATCCTGGTGGCTGAGTTGTCAATGGATTGACGTTTCAGTAAGCAAATAATCAATTAAACGGCAAACATATAGCAATCGTACAATCAAGCATACAAAAGTCGATGGGTCGAAAGAAAGATATACATACATATATGTATGTATGTATGGTATGTACAATGTACAAATAAATGCATGCATGCAAGTAAACACGCAAGCCTGCCAACCACCTACAAAGTCAGCGAAAATTTTCTTGCTGCCAACATAGGAATTGTGGGCATCGCAAGCAATCATTGAGCGACAGAAAACAAAAATAAAACTGAATTCCGAAACCGCGTAAAAAGTCATGAATACGTTTTTATTGTCTTCGGCTAAACTGTTTTTATTTTTATTATTATTTTTATTTGTTTGTTCACCATTCACCGGTGGGTGTTCGTGTGCGAGTGAGTGTGTGTCTGTTTTCGCCAGGCCAGCTGCTCGCAGTCAGCCAGCCCGCAATTGCCAATAAATAGTGGAAATGGCCCGTATACACAACTTTTGTTATGAACCTCGCTCGCTGTGCCGAGCACTCGTCCATGCCATCCGTTGGCCATTGGCTGTTGCCATTGTCGCTTCGTCAACCGGTGCGCGCAAATATTTGCCTCCGATATCTGCAGCTCGCCTCAAACAATACAAGCAATCAGCGGATGCCACTGCAGCGGCCACAGAAGGCTGCAAGGAATTTTTGCCGAAATAACTATACATGGCGATGGAACGAATAGCGAAAATTTGGCTTTTCGGTTAGATATTTAAGTAAAAACACTCTGTTTTTATTTCTCTCTTCCATTAACATTCTCGTTGTACTGTAGTGGTTAGCAGTGCGCGCTTTCACTCCGCAGGGCCTGGTTTCAAGCCCTGGCCAAAGCAACACCGCAAAAATATATAGAAAAAAGCTTTTTCCCCCCTCGGCAGACGGCGTTTCATAAAAATACAATCGCCGTTCGGAGTAGGTCCCTCCTCTTTTGGGTGACAACATCAAGGCGCACGCCATAAACCGGAGGAGAAGCTCGGCCAAACACTAACACATTGTGTAAGCGCCAATCTCCTTAGGTGACCCCACCTCAATTCATTTGAAATTTGGAATAGATAAAAACCCAGGGAGGTGCTAGCCTACATTAAAGGCCTAAAGGATTAGACCGTGTGTGTTAGAG
>NW_016168659.1:0-5713 GCF_001687245.7 Rhagoletis zephyria
ATATATATATATATATATATATTTTTTATACGAGAATTGAAGTCGGTTTTCTTTTTTGCTAAAAATTACTTGTTGTATTAATTTCTTGGGCATATCAAACNTTTTTATACGAGAATTGAAGTCGGTTTTCTTTTTTGCTAAAAATTACTTGTTGTATTAATTTCTTGGGCATATCAAACATTATCTAAAACATGTCAACTATAATTAAATTATTTTCTTCTTATTTTTTACAGTACAGTTTAAGGAAGTTCCAACGTTATGTAAAATGCTTAAGAAAATACTAAAGTATTTTTTTTAATAGAAAATTCAGTACAAATCAGTACAAATTTTGATAAATCAGGACATTAGTGTACTGATTAAAAAACTGAATAAAATCAGTACCAGAGTTGAANTAAAGTATTTTTTTTAATAGAAAATTCAGTACAAATCAGTACAAATTTTGATAAATCAGAACATTAGTGTACTGATTAAAAAACTGAATAAAATCAGTACCAGAGTTGAAAAATCAGTACTGTACTGATAAAATCAAAACTAGCTGCAATGGTTAAAGAATCTTCTGGCACTGAGGTTAGCCCAGAAACTATAAGAAGGTTATTGCGAAAACATGACTTTCATGGTGGAGTATCGAGAAAAAAGCCCCTTATTAGCAAAAAAAACCAACATGATCGACTCGAATTTGCTCGAAAACTTATGGATATTGATTTCTCATTCTGGCGTACGGTAAATATTGTCAATATCAACAATTTTATGATTTTTTAATTTATTCGGATGTGATGGAAGAGGTAAAGTGTGGTGTAAGCCAAATCATGAGCTTGAAGCGAAAAACCTAAGAAAAACGGTGAAGCACGGTGGTGTGTCAGTGACGGTTTGGGGTTGTATGGCAACCTCAGGAGTTGGGAATTCACATTTTATAGATGGGATAATGAACACACCTGTTAGTCAAAATTAGGGATGCAAACGATGCATCGCTGTTTTCAAAACATCGATGTTNTATTTGGCGATTGGTCTTGAAGACAACTTTAAGTTCTACCAGGACAACGACCCAAAACATTCACCTCATGATGTTAGAAGTTGGTTGTTATATAACTGCCCAAAAGTTATCAAAACGGTTCACAAAGTCCGGCCCTTAATGTAAGGATGCAGGACAGGATGTGTACATCGAAATTTTAGAATGCATTGCAAGAACAGTGGAGCAAGATTTATCCCAATGTGTGCGAAAATCTTGTTAAATCAATGCCGAGAAGACTGCAAGCTGTCGAAAACCAAATAGGGGGTGCAACAAAATTAGGGATGCAAACGATGCATCGCTGTTTTCAAAACATCGATGTTTTGCTGGATCGTCGATATATCGACTAGAAGAGTGAAAAACATCGACATCGTTCATCCATTCCGTTCGTACTCTGCAGAACGACTAGTGCCCAGCGAGAGCTTGTTCTCGGAAGCTGGTTCAACCATCACTCTGGATATAAATAGGATATACATGGGGACAAGATTAGCAAAGCTTCTTTTCTGAACTCTATTTCAACATTTTTATTTTCAAATAAATACGATTTATTTAAAGTACAACATAATTATAGCTAGCGTTTTGCACATTTTATTCTACAAGAAATACTCTTTTATATGGTAAAAAGCGCAAAAACCGGTCAGCAAAAAACTCGTTAAAAATTAAAGGGGCATTTTAGCCACTTAAAACTTGTACCTGTATTACATAACAGATGTACCCCGCCTTTTCTAAAGATTTAGATTAAAAAGTTCAAAACTAAGATGAAAATGTGCTGAATTTTTGTAAATTCTGTATAAAGTTTGACTTATGTGGTTTTAATTAAAGTATGAACCATATTCTTATAAACAAATAAATATTTTTATTTGACAAACAGCATGCATCCACTTTTGATCGACAGTGTACATTCAAATGTGAATTTTTGAAGTGAAAAAATGTATTTTTTTTTTTAAACAATTTTATTAAAACCGTTGGGATAGGTAAATTTTGATTTTTAGGTACATCATTGTTACATAGTAGCGAATATGTGAATCTAGTTCTTTCGAGTTTAAAAAACATTTCTGGCTACATTTTATTTCGTGTAGTAGTTGAGAAATTAAAACATCGGGCAAACATCGATGTAGATAAAAATAAAAAATAATTGTTAATTTCGGATTTAAAAAATTAAAAGCCAAAAATAATTGTTATTTATTTAAATTTTGCATAAAAATTACAAAAAAAAGATTTATTTTCAAATTTGATTCTCGGTGGAAAAAGAAATCGATTGGTATGTATCACTTAGTTGTAGAACATTTCCTTAATAGTAAAATTTTCAATGACAGTTTTCATCAATAAATGTAATGTTCGGTCCCTGAACTAGATGCAATTTGGGGTAATTTTTATATAAATTTATCAGGATGTACCCTGCAATGGGGATATTTACAGAAAGTCTAAACATATAAAAATGTTATTTCACAACCTAAAAAAAAAGAAATGCGCTCATAAAATCATTAAATATATTCCTAGTGAAAATAAAGGAAAAATTACCAGCCTGAAGCCTTCATAAACCCAGTTTTAAAATAATTATGCATTACTTGTAAATTTTTTAAAGCAGCCTTAAGTTACCTTTAATTTTCCACACAGATGTGCTGGACTGTCTGGAACTATACCTTTTATAAAAATTCCTGATGTTTTCGAATTCGGGGAGTCTTTTACCTAGTGAAACTAAATTGTTTAAAATTTATGATTGTAAGTTTTTCATTAATATATCACCTCTCCTCTAACTATGCAAATTCCAAATGACTTTTTCCCAGTTTTGTCCAACGTCACTGTGTGAATGAGGTCTAAAATAGAAAAGAAGAAGATTTATTCAGTTATTGAAATTATAAGGTGAATGTTTATAGGTCAACAAAAAGTAGGAATAGTTGTAGTTATTTCTGCGTTATACACTGTAGTAAAAATAATTGAACATATCTATGCATATTAGGTCAAATGATTCATTTGGCTGTGCGAAAGTCCAATTTCGTAAACGCAGTTTTACAATATTTTTTGTTTCCATTCGATAGGGAATACTCCAAAATAACAAAAACTTCACTTTTAGAGAAGAAAAAACGCGAAATTTTTGCAATTATTTATCAAAGAAAAACGAAAAGTAGGGAAAACAATTTGGAAAGGATACTAAAACATCGCGTTTCTTGCTGAAGTTCTTTTCGAAATTAAAAATCCATCTGTGTCGACCAGCAGCCGGATTATAACTTTTTGGCTATCTCCAAAAATTGCAGTTCTGTCCTCCCTTTCGCTAAAAATTGCTTAGCCTAAATTTCAGTTTTTATCCGGCCACAAGTGGCGCTGTGCAAAAACAAAAAAAAATTTGCTTGCATTTTAATGGAGGTAAATAATAGAGTCCGACCGATTAATCTGCCGATGCCGAGGCTAGTATCGGCCAAAAGAATCGGCATCGGCCGTTTTAGACCGATTTTTGAATGAGGTAATGTTATTTAGTTATTTGATTATGTTTTTATTTTGTTATTATAAAAGTTTATAACAGCATTTGTTCTTGAAATAAATTTATATACAGGATTTAATCGGCAAAAATCTTGAATATAAATTTATTTCAAGAACAAATGCTTTTATAAACTTTTATAATAACAAAAGGAAACCATAATCAATTAACCAAATAACATTCCCTCATTCAAGAATCGGCCAAACGCGGCTCTTGCCGGTTCTTTTGGACGATACTAGCCTCGACATCGGCCGATTAATCGGTCGGACTCTAGTAAATAGTCCATTTTAATGGTGATAAATAGTGAAAATGGAAGTATGTGATAGAAAAAAAATTAAAAATAACAGCCTCAATTTGGATTACATTTCATCTCCTGTAGCAACGTTGCAAAGCCACTCGCGCCGATTCAAAAAGACAATTGATGAACAGCCTACCTTGAGAGACTCTATAGATTGCAATTTCGAATTTTGTTGCTCGAATTAAATAGAGATTTATGCATTCTTTAAACAAATTAGTTTAAAAAACGTTCGTATTCTTTTCAGGAAGTTACCAGGGGTTTTTGGTAAATGTATAACAAGGCGGAATTAGCATTCTGAATTATACATAATATCGGTGTAGAATTGGGAAATACAGAAACCTCAAGTAAAAATGAAGTGTTTTATGAAGACTAACTGCCTTAGAAATCTTTCCCCGAGGCATATCTGCGAGACATGTAGTAAATAATTTTTTTAATATAGGATTTTCGATAATGACTTAATTAATCGCTATAAGAAGTCATCTATGTACATATGAACATACTTATTTTATTATGTAGGGGCAGATATGGTAAGAAAATAACTTATCTCAAAACCAGGGTTCGGAAATTCTCATTTATGATTATTCGTTTTCATTCATTTATGAGATTTATCGCGATCGATAATATTCCAAATCAATTTTTACATTTTTTTATCGCGAGTGAAAAATGCAGACAAATTTATCATCAGATTCGGAATGCGATCGACCAAAAAATTTCCGCTGCTTTTCATTCGCGATCGAAAAAAGCAAAGAAATTTCCTCTCACTCGAATATAGAAGCCCGAGCATTGTCGATTTCGGCCTCTCATAAATGAGAAAAACGATGCAAATAAATTATTATACGTAAATTATTATACTTGCTTACGTTTTTCTTGCAACATTTTTTCTTCTTCTTCCATTCTTGCTCACGTTTTGGCATTTCCCTCTCGCAATTGCACCAGTGTGACGTCACACAAAAGTTATTCTCAAAAATCCTCTCTGATCGGCGCAATCTTGTATTCTATCATTCTTGCATACAGCATACATACATATATGTATGTACATATGTATATGTAAGTAANACTTGCTTACGTTTTTCTTGCAACATTTTTTCTTCTTCTTCCTTTCTTGCTCACGGTTTGCCATTTCCCTCTCGCAATTGCACCAGTGTGACGTCACACAAAAGTTATTCTCAAAAATCCTCTCTGATGGGCGCAATCTTGTATTCTGTCATTCTTGCATACAGCATACATACATATATGTATGTACATATGTATATGTAAGTAATGCAAGCTAATGCTTTTCGGTTGGAAGGAATGTAGTATTTAATATACACAAATATATGAATTATGGTGGTAATATATATGTGGTAATATATATGTATGTACATATAAATTACATGCATACAGTACATATATTCCAAGCGTACTCTTTTCAGTATAATGGTGTATCTGCATGTTATTTTATTATAATGACTAGCTGTACGATAAATTATTAACGAAACAAAGATTACGTTTCATGTTTGCACACAATATTTGTTATTTTTCCATTCTCTGCATAGATATCAAGGATATCTGGTTTGCCGACACAGGAACACGCAACATCTGAGAAGCAATCCGCATCTAAATCTAAACCATACTTTTGCAAAGTTCGACCTGGAGCATTATTGATAGTGATTCCGAATGTCAATCGAATTGGGAATTCAAATCTTTTAAATTCAATCATCATCATTAAATGGAATCATGGGAATTCTTCACCTTTGAAAGGCCACGTTAAAATCTTTTCTTACATTACGTTCTTCATCAATTTCTTAACTGCGAGTCGCATTCCGTNTTCTCCCTGGGAGGTCAATCGAGTTCAAAAATTTCGTTGGATGGTCTTTTTCCACAACGGTGTTTATCGACGTATATGCTATTTCCTCACGTTGAATGCTGGATTGAATAACATTAGTGGTATTCA
>NW_016168659.1:7272-18858 GCF_001687245.7 Rhagoletis zephyria
ACGTGCAATATTTCCAGAGCATCCTGTATGAAAAAAGTTTACCAAAAAATTAAATTCATTGGTTGGGATGAGTGCACCATGGCACATAAAAAATCGTTTGAGGCTTTTGATCCATTGTTGCGGGATTTGCGTGGAAACGTTCAACCATTCGGGATATTGCTCGCAGGAGATTTTACGAAAACATTGTCTGTAGTTTCTCGATTAACACGAGAGATAAATGCTTGCGTGAAATAGTCAACATTGCGACAAGACGAACATACATACACTGCAGCTGAAGTATTCGTGCGACAATAACTGGACATTGGGAACGCAAAGCTGCCAGTCAATGAGAGATTAAGACGAATTTTATGGCCTGATAATTTTTGTAAATTAGACATCGAAAGGAGAACTGATCGAAAGAATGTTTCTTTATTAAGAAAATTAATTTTAGGAATCACGATTGGCTCAGTGAACGGGCTATTCTTGCTGCGAAGAATAAGGAGGTCTATCAACTAAATAGTAGTGGTATTGACAACAGTCGTTGCTTGAGCTGATCAGCTCTTTTACTAGACTGCCAGACCACTTGTTCACTGTGGTTTAAAATATTTTCGACTGTAAGCCTTCTTAAAATTCTTTAGTTTGATATCCACATAGCAATATTTAATTTACTTTATCAATTTAACTGAGTTAAAATTAAAAAATTGGTGGCAACCCTTCTCCAAAATATTTCCAACAGACATCTTTCTTAAACCTCTTTAATTTGATACCCATAATGTAATATTTCATTTATTTTATCGATGTACTTTAGTTAAATTTTCAAACAGGTGGCAACACTCTTAAAACATATTTTCGGCTGTACGCCTTCTTAAAACTCTTTAGTTTTACACCCACATGGCAATAATTCATTTATTTTATCAATTTGTCTGAGTTAAAATTTTCAAATAGGTGGCAACCCTCGTCAAAGATATTTCCAGCAGTTATCTTTCTTAAAGCTCTTTAATTTGATACCCATATTGTAATAATTTATTTATTTTATCATTATAATTGGGTTTAAAAATTTTCAAATAGGTGGCAACCCTCCAATTTTTTGCGATATCATTGGTTCTGGTATTATACCGAACAACACAAAACAAAAATTATTCAAATCGGTTCAGCCGTTCTCGAGTTTTGACGACCGTGACATACGAACACAACATTTTTATTAATATAGATAGAAGATAGATTGCGTTTATTTATTATATCTAATAAATGGAACTTAGTGTATTAAATGTATGAAATGTAGATCTTCGTTTTATTGAGTTTTCTTCTAAGTAATACATACTACATCCATACATATTCTTATTCTATTTACGTGTGTATACCCTGCTAAAAATTGTACGACTAATCTCTAAAGAGAGTATTCCGAGATTACTCTCAAAAGTACAATTGGGCATTAATTAATTAATGGAGGTCAATTAGTCTCGACTCATCCCTTATGGGTATAATTGGAGATCAATTAGTCCCCAACTTATCTCTAACGGGTACTATTAACGATTTAATAATATGTACGCACTTAGTCAAGAAATATTTCATGTGCGGCGTTGGCACACAGAGAGAGCATTCGCCTAACCAAACTGAGCAACCTGGTTCGAAGCTCAGCTGGCGCAAATTTTTATTTTTATCTTTTAAAAGTGACTAGTCGCTTTTTATACCCTTTCGGGTATAAAGGTGAACAATTAGTCTCTTCATAGGACATGCTCAAACAAAACCGAACAGTTCATTCCATATAAAGAGATCAAAAGTGGTATTAGTCGCATGCTCCTTTGCGATTGCTGCCGGAGTCATCCCGGATTAGTCCCATTTTTTGCAGGGTATTTTTGGTTTCTTATTAATATCCTTATAATGGTGAATCAAAACATTTGAAAGAAATAAAAAATTTATATGTATTGTTTTTTCTGCTTTTCTTTACTCTCAGTCTTCACCAGACGCCCACTTACGGTTGTCAGACGTACTGATTTTGTCAGTACAGTACTGATTTTTCAACTCTTGTACTGATTTTATCCATTTCTTCAATCAGTACACTAATGTCCTGATTTTTCAAAAATGTTACTGAATTTTCAATTCAATCAAAATACTTTAGGATTTTCTTAAGATTTTTACATGACGTTGGAACATCCTTAAACCGTACTGTAAAAAGTAAGAAGAAAATCATTTAATTATAGTTGACATGTTTCAGATAATGTTTGATATGCCCAAGAAATTAATACAACAACAAGTAATTTTTAGCAAAAAAAACCGACTTAAAAATATATATATATATCTATATATTTCTTGATTCAATGATCGGATCTACACCAAATTAGTATGGGACCACCTCTGAGACACTACCTTTCCGTTGCCAAAAGAATTCTCGAAATCGGTTGACGTGGTCCAAAGTTATGCGGTAACATACATAAAAAAAAATAAAATAATTCCGACGAACTGATAACCTCCTCCTTTTTTGGAAGTCGGTTAAAAAGATCAATCGTTTTACGGGCATATCGCCGGGTCGTTACGTACCAGTTGCGATTATATGATGGAGCCTAAATTATTTAAAAAGAAGGCTGACGTTTTTTTGTCGTGTGTTGTTAGTTATCTCGAAAATAACTTTCAGTTTAATAACAACAAATTTGAATATTCGAATGGCTTTTCCCTATAACTTACATTATTTTTTCACAATTTACTCACATTGTAAAAGAGTTTTGCATACAAGACATAGAGTCAGATACTCTTTTTGGCGAATTCTTAGTCTTTCAAAGTTTTTGCGTAGTTGAAAAAATTAATTTAAGACATAAGGATTTATAGATAAAGTCCCAAAATAGTGGTACTTTTCCACAGTTTTAAAAAATATGTAATTTTGTTTTTCTTTTTTCAATACCACACTCAAACTAAGCAAATCAGAGGATCATAAGTATAAAGTTTGCTTCCTGGCGCAAAGAGAGAAACCGGCTTCTAACTAAAATTATTTAAAGTGAACTTCATATTAAAAGTAATTTATAATGAAATGTATAGAATTCTTTCACTATTTAAACACTGAAAATGGAAACTATCTCATTATTGCTGTTCAAAAATGTCATAAATATAAAATAATTTATTTGTTCCTGTGTACAATGATGTGTACACTCATGTTAAAGTAAATAACACCTCTATTTTGTATGAACTATATTTTATTTATATACCAAAATATTGTTAAAAACAAGTACTCTGGCGTTTTAAAGTATTATCAGTTACTTACATTCACAATTTTGCTTTGAATAAAAATATACTGAAAAGTACTGATTTTTTAGCATGAAAAAGTCTAACGTACTGATTTCGCGCATAAAAAGTCTTGCAACCCTACGCCCACTTTTCTCATTAGTTAATCTTATCCCCACTAAGTTCCATTTATTAGATATAATAAATAAACGCAATCATTATAATAAAATAACATGCGTACTGAAAAGTGTACGCTTGGAATATATGTACTTTATGTGTGTAATTTATATGTACATACATATATATTACTACCGTCATTCATATATTTGTATATATTACTACATTCCTTCCAACCGAAAAGCATTTGCTTGCATTATTTAAGTACCAGGTTGACCGAGCTTTGCCCGGAGTGCACATACTTTTTAAAGTTTTCAATATTTGGATAGCTTTAAAAAATATTTTGGAATAAAAAATAAAATTTGGATTTCGATATTTATTAAGTGAATTTCTTACTCCAAAATTTAGGAGACAGCCCTATTCCGAAGAACGCTGGAATGAATGGTATATATCTTGAGCGTATACGTACTGTGTATACTTAAAAAAAAATGCTGATTGAAATTAACAAAATAAAAATTTGTAGAAAGAAGAGTGGCAACCCTGATGGAAAATATTTTCTGATCAAAGTTTTCAAAAATACCTTTCTTTTGATATCCATATTGCGATGTTTTAGATCAATGATGGGCAAAACGCTACTCGCGAGTAGCGTCTGCGTCGCAGCGCTTATACGTATACAGAAACGACGCAGCGAATTTCAATTCAGTCTGCTTTCCGATTTCATGAGAGTCGTGCTATGCTTCGTCGTTGAATATTTTCATTCGTAATTTTAGCGCGTGGTTGCCAACTATATATGTAACAATGCCCAAAATGTCTGAGTATGAGTGCCAATTACAGTTTTTGATTTTAAAACTAGCTAATAATGCCCAATGCTTGTTATGTGGTAATACGACTACTTGGAATCGTACTTTTAATATAAGGCGGCATTATTTGTCATTCCATCCGGAATATGAAAAATATGAAGGTGATGACCGCGAGCAACTTTGTGAATTTTGTTGTTGAATAAACTATAATTTTTTAAAACATTAGTTTAATGAAATTAAATTAAAAAACTTTTCATGCACGTACATATCGTCGCCTCAGAAAACGGATGACGAATGTGCAAAATCACGATTTTGGGATTTTGATGCAGATTTACTAAGTTGGACATTCTCTTTCGATTTCTGCAATCCATTTTTTTATATCTCCATTAGTTTTTGAGATATTTCGTGCGCATTTTGTCGTATGTTACATAATATTAATGATTGGGTATGCCTTTTGTTGTATGTGCTGAAAATGCGTCACATACGACAAATTCCCATACAAACGTACCTTTTTTTTAATCATAAAACGTTTGTCGTATGTGGCACATACGACAAATTCCCATACAAATGTAATCTTTTTTTAATCATAAAACATTTGTCGTATGTATCGCAAAACTTTGAACTTACGACAATTGGATGGTCCTCTACTATAACGATACAATTAAAATTGAAAATTAAACTAAGTAACTAATTTTAAAATTTTAAATTTTTAAATTTTAGCTTGCACTGAGTCTCCAATGAAATGAAAGAGATAAAAATGTACAAAAGACTGAATTTAAGTATTGTTTTTTGTTTTTATATAAAGAAAACGTATGTTCGTAACATATTTACAGCATAAGAGATGTACAGATTTTTTTTATTAAATACATGATTATGTTTTTGTTATGTTTTTTCTAATAAGTAATCATTATTTAATAAATATGTCTGTTTTTTTCATCAAATTATACCATCGTCGTTGAAATAGATACTTTACTATTGTCGTATGTTCTGTGGACAAAACAAAGTGGTGAGTAAACGCTACTTACGACAAATGTATACGGAATGAAAAGTAAATTTTCTCATTAACGTTAAGAGATATTAAATGTAAAAATATGGGAAATCAAAACTAATAACACCAACTACGTCTCCTTCAAAAGTTACAAAAATCTACCGTACAGTTTCGGATTAATTCGACCTTAAACTTCAAAGTCAATTTTCTCAAAACCGTGGTTTGTAACATTCGACATCCGTTTTCTGAGACGACGATATGTACTTATAAAAATTAATTTCATAATTCATTATTTGTATTTATTTATTCATTATTTTTTTATTATATTTTATTATTTTCGTTTCATGTTCATAAGACAAATTAAATATAAATTTGTAAGAGCGTTTTCTAACACGCGCAAAAAAAGACGCACTTTTGTACAATATAGAAAAGTGGCAACTGTTACTAAGCGCGATTCACGAATACCATGACAAAATGAGACTGTATTGGTGTGCCCATCTATGTTTTAGATAATTTGTGTAGAATCGAAAATAAGTGGCAACCTTACATTATTATCCTAAGCGATAACATTTTGTATATAGGGAAATCATTGTTTGAGAACCTTCTCTTGGTACCTTGAATGGTAATATTTTACCTTTTTTCTAAACAAAAAATTAAATAAATATGCGATTCAAAATAGGCGGCAACCATATAAAAAAATTTTTGAATAATGGACATTTAAAATGCCTTCCATTGGATACCCATATTATGGTGTTTTAATTAATTTGTAACTAATTTCGAACAGGTGGCAGGAGATAATGCCTATTCAGATAATCTTAACATCCAAAACATTATCTGTGTACAGAATTTCGTCAAAATCGTTATAGCCGTTTCGGAGAACCCTATGGATATATATCGTCGTTTAAAGTGCAAAACCGCGTATCAACAAAATGCAAAACCGCGTATGTGAAGTTGTAGAAATTATTTTCTAGAGCGTACAAACACTCATATTTCAAAATGGATCTCTTTTTTATAAAGCAATCGCATTTCTGGCTAGTATATTTCAGGACGAATGGATAAGGATTGAGCCAAGAGCTTGTGTGAGCAAATCCAATTTTTGGCAGCCAAAGTCAGTTACGCGGTTTTGCAGAATGACGATACGCGGTTTTGTACTTTAAACGACGATATATATATACAAGAATTGCCCGTTTAATGTAATAAGATATACACAAGGCGAATTTATACAAGGTGGTGTTGATGGCGAATTTAGATTTTCGCCGTGGTGCTTCTTAATGTCAAAATGATGTGTTTGTTGTATTATGAATTCGCCTTGTTTACAAGAAACACATCATCACATTAGAAAGTACCGCGGCGGAAATCTAAATTCGCCATCAACACCACCCTGTACAAATTCTCCTGTTGTGAGCAGTGTTGCCATTTTAGCCCTTTGGTGGCTAGATTTAGCTAGCACATACTTTTTTTGGCCACATAAATTTAAAATTGCCCCTAGCCCTTTTTTAGCCCTTTGGAGAATGTATTCATGCTTGGCATGAAAAAGTTGGATATACATACCTAATTTAATCTATTTTTTTTTCATTTATGTAAGAGATGAATTTTTAAACTAAGAAAGACTGATATATATACATATATTGTCAACTATGCCGATTTTAGTTTATATAATTTTAAGTTATGTTAAAAATTTCCAAGAAAAGTAATTTTTATTTGATCTCCTTCGTTAACAGCTATATCGAGGATAATGAAAAATTATTACAAACCAAACGTATACTACTACAAATGTTTTTTTCAGAACAAGTTCTTCACCCATGCCGCTACTTGTTTTCTGTCGGTGACAGCTCGGCCTCTCCTGACTCTTCGTCCTGCAAGGACAACTCAGCATCATCGTCTAACTCTGGACTCAAAGCATACCACGGTTTCATGTGTTCTACACTAAATATATTACAATAACGTCGATGAGTTTTATTTGTATCTGGAAAATCTTCAACCAGATAACGATCATGGTCGAGAACTTTTGTAACAACATATGGGCCTTTAAATAACGGATCCAACTTATGTGATTCCCCCGTTACACTTGTTACATGATCGGTAACTACTAAATCTCCAACGTCATATTTCTTTGTATGCTTATGTTTTGCATCGTAACGCTCTTTCCATTTAACTTTTTCTGCTTTAATATTTTTTAAAGTTTCATCTCGTTTTACTTCGATGTCAACATTACCTTTATCGTCATCATGAACAGCTTGTAAAATACGGTTGTATGTCACATCCCTAGGATTATAGTAAAACACAAGTTTATTCGGAGTGAATTTTGTAACTTCATTACGTTGGGAATGATACCCCATTGAATACTTGGTAAGATCTTGTCCCACGATTTCGACGTTTCACTTGAACACTTTAAAACGCCGAGTACTGTCTTATTTACCCGTTCGGCTTGTCCATTAGCTCTCGGTGTTCGTACTGCTATTTTGTTGTGTTGAATACCATATTTTCCCATAAACACTTGGAATTGTTTAGATCTAAATGCTGCACCTCGATCTGATGTAATCCTTGGCGGTTGACCAAAAATTGCCATCATGTCCTCAAGAGTTTTCAAAACTGAATCGGTTTTCGTGTTTCTAACCGCTTTTAAAAGGACATATTTACTAAAACCGCAAACCATTACCAATATATATGCAAACCCAGATTTACTACGTTGAAATGGACCCAAGTGATCAATATAGATGTGACGAAATGGAATTGGCAAAACATCTGTCACGTGCATTTGGCCTTCAGCTTTCCCAACTTTAATTTTATTAAAACAACATTCTTCGCAAGCAGCTATATAAGTCTTCACATATCGTCTCATGCGAGGAAACCAAAAATGCTTCCCCAATCGCTGCAATGTCTTTTCAACTGAGAAAAGTCCAACGTCATTATGACATGATTTTACTACCCGCCATCTCACTGCTTTTGGAACAGATAGCTTTAACTCGTTTCCCACCTTTCGGAACAATCGACTATTTCGTATTGCATAGTCAACATTAACTTGCTTGACCGCAACTTCATCCAATTTCTTCCCACTAAGAGTATCACAAATCTGTCGGAAATTTCCATCTTGGAATTGCATTGCAAAAACCCAATCTTGTACGTGTTCCGGTTGTTTAAGTTGTAAAACTTTGTCTGCTACCGTAGCAGTAGTAAATTTCTGCTCTATTGGTGCCCTACTTAGTGAATCAAGATGCTGCATTTTGGAACCAAGTCTATGCTTACAAGTAAGTGTCTCCACTATAGCTAAAACTTCAAGCTCATGTGAAGAATAATTCGATTCAGCTGAACTGCATCGTCTACTATAATAATGAACTGGTTTCCAATCTTCACCTTCGCGTTGCAACATAACTCCAGACAACCCTATAGCACTGGCATCAGTATGAACCTCATGGTCTTTCGAAGAATCGAAAAAAAACAAGTACTGGATGAGAAGAAATCCAACAACTTGAAAGCAAAAGCATGCTCATCAATCCATAGAATTTTTTTTCCTTTCTTCAATAATGTCATCAGTAGCATAGCGATACGGCCATAATCAGCTATAAATTTCCTGAAAAACCCAGTTAATCCAATAAATCTTCTTACCTCATTAGCTTTAGTTGGCTTTGGAAAAACTTCTATGCATTTGGTTTTTTTCATCACCAGGACGTATACCATCTTTGCTGACCAGATCGCCTAAAAACTTTACCATTCTCATCAGAAAAGTACATTTACTTGGTTTCAATGTAAGACCAGCTTTCCGTACTGCCTCTAGAAACTCAGTAAGAACCTTAATGCCTTCATCCACTGTCTTCGTTGCAATAATAACTTCATCAACGTAACTAAGAATATCATCGCGGTTTCGAAGGCTTCGTACCAACTTCACAATCATCTTTTGAAATACCATTGGAGCATTCCGAAGTCCAAAAGGCATAGGAAAATGTTTCTTTTGTGTAACCGCGTTAAGCGCTCGGAAATCTACACACATTCTATCTTCCCCATTTGCTTTCTTTACAATAACAACTGGAGCTGCGTGAGGCGATGAACTGGAACGTATAATATTGTAACGAAGCAATTCATCAATAATTTTGTATGTAGGGTACTTGATATTGTCTTCCAATAATCGGCTTATTTGTATCAACAATAATTTCCATATGCATAGTCTTACAACGGCCAAGTTTCGACAAGTCTTCCGTAAAACAATCAGCATAACTTCCCTTAATCTTAGTCTGCATTTGCATGTTTCCCGCCTTAATCACCCATTTACAATCTTTCTGACATAAAACATCTCGTCCAATGAAAATATCGTAAGGCATAACCTCATCAAGAACTACCTGTAATTTCGTCTGAACATCGTTGCCATCTAAAACTATCTCAACATCTATATCTTCATTACTCATAACCTTCGCACCAACAAAACCTTCCAAGCTTTTAGGATTAACTTTCCTTACAACACCAACTGGAACCTTCGACTCGGTTATGAGCGATGTATCGCTGCCTGTATCGATAAAAGCTAAAATAGTTTTCACCATTCAAAATCACACTAGTCATTAAATAAGGACATGTGCCTTCGCTTTTTACTTGAGCTACCGATGACTTATTAGAATGGCAAGATTTTGCTACATGACCAATTTTGTTGCATTTACTACACCTTGATTTGCGCTGAGGCTGCGGGTATTTTGCCGCATAGTGGCCGTGTTCATTACAATTGTAGCACTTAATTGATCTCTTTTCAAATACTGACATTATGTTTCTCGAACGAATTCTTCTTTACATCTAGACCACTAGCTCTTGTCATCGTCGGTAAATTTGACAAACCCTCAAGAGGACGAAGCAAGTCATTGCATGTTTGAAACCTCATTGCCAAAGGAGTTCTTGTCACACCACTGTCATTTAAACCGGCGATAATATACGCGTTGATTGATTCTTCGTCCACTTTGCCTCGTCTGCCAACACTTAACATCGAATAATAATACTGAAGGAAATTTTCATTGGCTTGTCGTTTACGCTTAGACATTTCTGCATGTACTTCAGCAGCATTCATTGTAAACGGAAAATCTCGACGAAACGCTGTTACAAATTCAGCCCAACTCTGAAAAACATCATGAGCATCCAACCACTCTTTGGCTACTCCTTTTAATTTGCATTGAACTGCTAATAAAATTTCTTGCTTAGTCCAACCGTAAGCTTGTTGTAATTGTAAAACTTTCTGAACAAACGGTTCAGAAGTCAACATTCCCTTCAACGGATCGAAATCAGGTAGTAACCCAATTACATCATGAACCGTCCTTGCTGTGAAACTGTGCTGCCTAGTTGTCACTCCCGTTGACGACCCTGCTATTGTATTTGATTGTTGTCGCTCTTCCTCGGATGGTATATACACTGGCCTCTCTTGCATACCCGTCGCTTCAGTTGATGCTATGTTTTGAACACGTGCATCCATAGAAACATTTTCATGGTTTGGCGTAGAAAATTGTCTTGAAGATTGAACTGCCACAAAATCACTCACTGATTTCGCAAGCCCTGAAATTACATATATTCCGCATATCGTACATTTGCTTTTGCATATTAAAAATTTCGCTATTTTCTTCTTCAGGCTCCTCGCTTTCAATCTCATCAGTACCATAAATTTCCGTCAATTTCAAAATTTTCGCCCCTTTATTGCCCATCACTGATGAACCTTGACTTTGAAGCAACTTATTCAGTTGGTCCACTCCCAATGCGTTCAATTTGATCATTTTAACTATTTTCAAATGTTCCTTTTATGTGCGTTCTATTAAAATTTCCGGTCTTTAATTCTCTTCCCCCGTTCACAGCCCTTTGCTGTGCTTTTGGGAATTCTCTCTAAACGTTGAGAGACGCCTTTAATCACCTTTTGAGATTCTTGTTTAAATTCTTTAATTCGCACCTCAATTCTTCCTATGAAATCTCTTTGGGATATTCATCCAACTTCTGAGATGTCAAGGAAGCCGGTTTTAGTTTAAATAATTTTAAGTTATGTTAAAAATTTCCAAGAAAAGTAATTTTCATTCGATCTCCTTCGTTAACACCTATATCGAGAATAATGAAAAATTATTACAAACCAAACGTATACTACTACAAATGTTTTTTTCAGAACAAGTTCTTCACCCATGCCGGTACTTGTTTTCTGTCGGTGACAATATGTATTGTATGTACCTTACGTTTTCATACATACATACTGTAAAATTGTTAGGGCTGTTAACTTATCTATTAACGATTTAATTATAGTTTAAAATAGATAAGTTTACGGCTTAATTTGTTAAATGGCCCATCAAGTCGATTGACCCCGTGTATGTTCTTGTGGTGTGATTGTACCAGCTGCTGNTTAATTTGTTAAATGGCCCATCAAGTCGATTGACCCCGTGTATGTTCTTGTGGTGTGATTGTACCAGCTGCTGGTTCGACTTCCAAAGCTATTGGAAAATTTTATGATTGTACCAGCATGCTGGTGTCGTGAGTGGTGAAATT
>NW_016168660.1:0-18857 GCF_001687245.7 Rhagoletis zephyria
TGACCGGATAGTTGGTGTATGGCTGCAGGTGGCTCTGAACAAACGCTTAATTGGCTTCTGAAATGACGAGTGTATAAGAGTAGATTTTTTATGAAGATTGAAATGCATTAAACATATACATATGTAAATGAGTTTAAAAAAGAATATCGAGCCGTAACAGGAGAAAGAAGCAAATTTTTTTGTAAATTTTTTTTTGACGCAGAAATGCTCCTAGAGCTATTAGATGCATTTCTGCATCAAAATAAATGGTTTGAAAAAAATATCGCTTATGTTTTTTTTGGCGATTACGGCTCAATATGTGTCTTTATAATTTTCTGAATATCTAACTAGAATTGTGAAAGAAAGCAATTCTAGTTATAAAAGGATGTAGACAACGGGAGTAGATGAGCTCACCACACAGACATGCGGAAAGTCTGGTAAATTGGTTCCACTACTTTCACCTGGTAAACCGTCGCACAAAGGGTATTCATATCATCCGATAACTCTCATTTATCCACTAGTGAAGACACCTAGTACTCCCCAACTTCCGGAATGATTTGATTGCGACTAAGCCTCATCGCCCAGAAAGCGCATAGTACCACCACAGTACTTAACGTCATAAATATATAGAAAGTCTGAGGTCCCAATCTTAATCGCCACGCTCAGAGAACGGTCCATGGGCGTAGCCAGGTAGGGGCACCCCCCTAACTTTCAAATTTTCCTTATATATATATAAAATAGTACCCTGAAATGCCAGCTTAATAGGGTCTATCACCCAATCTCATGCAGTTCATCAAGGAGCCTCAACATACATACATTACGTGGCAATTCTTGAAGAGGTACAAAGAGTTAATAAGGCCTCTAGATCAGATTTTCTTTCAATATGGACCCTTTTAATCTCCAGCTGCCAAAAAGTTCCATTTTTAGCCTTGGAACCATCAGTATAGAAAGTTTTTACCGCGTTCCTCAAGGCAGCGTTGGATATCTCAATTGTGCCCTGGTAGGAAAGCGGAGGAGGTACTTTCTTACAAAAGAAACTCCAAATATCAGTTAGTAATTTTGAACCAATCTCTGCGCCTCGAAATCCAATCTTCGTGCCACAACCCAAAACAATGCAGTTTAACTAAAATTAGGGGGTGTCACATCCAACAAAGCATTAAGAGCCGCCCTTGTCGTTGTACTCGTGGCGCCCGTAATGCCTATGTGGATATGTGGTTTTGACCATAGTTCTACCCCACCATACAGGAAAGGAAAATATGAGACGGTCGGCTGATGAAAGATATGTATACACTAAAGTTACATAGTCACTCTCAGACGACGAGGCTTACTAAAGGTTCTGCAACATTTCGATAAAGTCGATATGTCTCGATTTTACTTTAGATTGAACTGAGTTTTCTAGAGTTTCTCTTAGACGGGTACATAATCGAGTTCTTTTGTGATCTGTGCGGGCTGTGCGCTATAGATCAGGTAAGGCAAGGTTAGGTTAGTTGGTTGTACAAAACAGGGGCACACTTGGGCTATAAGCATCAGCCTTTTGTGATGCAGTTCACGAGAGCTCCTCAGGGCTGGTTGAAAAGTTTGATCAAAGGCATTGAGACCTCAGCTACGTCAAAGCTGGTCAGTTTAAAAAAATTTTGAGATAATTCCACCTAATCGTCCTCTAAGCAGCTGCATCAGTCTTACCGCGTGAATACCTATCGGAGAGTTTCGTGTCAATATCCATCAGAATTAAGAGAAGGTGCTTTGGGAGCAAAGGAATAACCTTTCAACACCTCTGGTCGATAATCTACCAGAAATACCTTGGAGCTCCACATTTTCTGGTTTTGGAGACGGTGCCCGTTGGCCCAAGTAGTCAAGATTACTACCACTCTTTCTTTCCACGTTGGGACTAGTGCGAGTGTGCCTTTCCAGGCCAACTCATCCGAGCTCCGAAATAAATTACTTTTGTAAATGATAAATGTTGTACATTTACCTAAACTCCTTCTCCACCGATGGTGTTGCCGATGGTCCGGAACTATACCTCTTCGGTGAGCGCAGTATGGATTTAGGCATGACCTCAGGGCTATGCAAATCAACTTGAATGCGTCGTGAATCGATGCTTGAGGCGCGGCTAGCCATTGATGCGCAGCGTGCCGTCCAGCGGCCGCTATACGATGAGTCTGACATTGTAGAGCATCTGCAGATTTAAAGAAGGAATTTTTGTGAAAGTTGTGAGAAGAAACCGTTAGTTCTAAAAATTTAGCTGCGTATAATAAATTTCATTCAATAGGACTGAGATTGAGACAATTACGCTCATCATAGGCTTTCGGAAACAAAAGAAAAGCAAATTTTTTTGTAACAAAACGTTTTCACTTCCACTTACCTGCGATTGCCTAGCGGACTACTCTTGTCCTCTTCCTGTTCGATGGGCTTCTGTCGTGCCAGCACATGACGTTTAGCTGTGTCCGAGCGACGCGCCATATCGGCTACCGTAGCTCGCGATAACGGCTTTTCCACACGCGCACCATCATCGAAAGAGGCTGCATGCCAGTACAGTTTGTTGGTTGATGGCGGCTGGAGCAACGCACAAGGACCACCATTCTCACGGGTATTGCGTTGCACCAAACTATTGCTAATGCGCGACCCACGCGTCTTTACCTGCCGTCCACTGCTGCTGGTGTGCGTATTGCGATTGTGGTTGTGGTTGTGGTGGTGGTGGTGATGATGATGCCGATGATGGTGTCGGTTACGTTTTTGTTCCAGCAACAGGAGCGGTTTGTGATTCGGCGAAAGCAAATGTGAGAGGTTAGTGGAGTAAGCGATGGGATGGGGGACATGTGTGGAGAGATTTGGCACAGAACCAGTGTGGGTGAGGCGTCGTAGTTGTGGAGAAAAGCGAGCGGATGCGCTAATGAAATGAAAGCGAAAGCGATTTTTTTGGTTTGTTTTATATATAACTCAAATATTCAGAGCTGAGCTGAGCGGTGGTTGGGTTAAAATGGTTTGCTTGCGGGAAGCGTGTAGATAATATGCATTATTTACAAAGCGTTTGCATGTGGAAAATTTTGGCGCTTAACAAGAAGTTGATGAGAAGCAAATGCAATACACAATATTTACCTGAGCGACTTGGAGAATTTGATAAGCTCGGCTGTAAGCGCCTCCCGATCGAAGGGCTGTGGCGTGACCTGAGGTGGCGGTTCGGCCGGTGATGTGCGAAATACGCCGAACTGTTGATCCCAACGCGTGCTTTGCAGTTGAATGCCTGTGTGTTGAAGGGCGCAATTTTTTATAATTTCTTCCTATATATACATATGTATATAAGAAAATCACTACAACTCACCAATGGCACGCCTTTGTGAAGTTGCGCTGCTCTGATTGCTACGCACCGTCGACTTACTGCCACCAGTTCCGGCACGGAAACGCGCCGGCACCACCTTAGCCGCCGAGTCGCGCGCCTCGAATGTCATAACACAAGAAGCTACAACTATGAAGCCACCAAAGCCCATCACAATGGGTCCGACGTAGGATAGGTTGTTGAGATGGAAACCTTTTAGATCATTTTTGACCCTCACCGTTGCATTGCCGCGCAGCTCAGAGCCCGTCGAAAGGTAGTCCGCATAATAGCCTGTTATAAGTGGGAGGTAAAAAAATTCGGGTATCGTAAAAAACAATCAGCTTCGGGTGGTTTGCGTATTTTAATTTGTTAAAATCGTGTTCTTGCATTCGTCACCATTCACTTACCTATTATAGCCATACCGGCGCCAAGTACCATCAGCGTTAAGCCCAGTATCAGTGCTCGGCATGCATGCCAGAGGCATTTAGATGACATTTTACCGCGCACCACCTGCACATTCCATGTGGCACCCGAGGCGGGATGTGCGCGACGTAGATTACCAATTGCGTGCTTGCGTCGCACTGTGCCGCCACCCGCCCGTCGCGATGGCATCACATCGACTACACTGCTGCGATTTGGTTACACTTTCTGTTGTAAATTTAATACTTGTTATTGTTGTTGTTTCTGTTATTAATTAATTTTCACTTCAATGCCATTAGTAACTCGTATTTTTATTCAATTAAATGTTCTTTGCTGCAATTTGGTTCATTTGTGATAAGGATTGTGTTGTAAGTAGTTGTAGAAGAAGCTTTGCAAATGTGAATTTCGAAATTTAAACATGAAAAATAAATATTTTAGTACTAGCAAATACCCGGCGTGCTTTACAGCGCCTTGAAAGTATTTTTGTGTTGTTTAACACCCGTATTGTAATATTTCATTTATTTTATCAATTTAATTAAATAACATTTTTCAAAACAGCTGGCAACCCGCTTCAAAAATTATTTCGGCACCAAACTTTCCTAAACCCTTTCAGTTTGATACCCATATTGCAATATTTAATTTATCTTATCAATGAAATTAAGTTAAATGAAAATTTTCAAACATGTGGCAACTCTCTAATTTTTGTTTTCTGTATTTTAAGTTAGACCTCTAGCAATACACCGACGAAGACTGCATTCAATTTCATGCATTAGTTTTCGACTAATGCGCGTACAAACATACAGACAGACAGACAAAACTTCTAAAGATTGTTGATTTGGCTTCTATTGGCCTAGTAAATAATAATAAAAGTAATAAAATAATAAATAAAGTGAACTTGTTAAACTGGTGGCATACCTCTTCAAAACCCTAAAAAATATTTTAAAAATTTACATTTACCACATTTTAAACTATCTTAAGTAAGTAGAATGTGTGGGTTAGGCCACTTCTGCTCTTACGGCCTCATAAATATATACGTAATGAAATATATATGATTTTTCGAAAAGGTGGCAACCAAAAAATATTAAATATTTTCAATTTAAAGCTTTCATAAATCTCTTTCGATTGATATTCGATTTTGATATTTCATATAGCTTGTGTATAAGTTAACTAAATTCGACTTTTCAAAAAGGTGGCAACGCACTTCAAAAATGTTTTCAAGCTAAAATCTTCTTCTTTTATCTGATATCCATATTATGATAAATATTTCAATTATTAATTGCCTTAATTCAAATAGAATTTGAATTTCGAAACATATGGCAACCCTTCTGAATATATTTCAGAAATAAAACTTTTTCAACCCTATTTCGATAGATAGTCATAATTTAATAATTCATTTAACTTTTTAAATAATTTGAATTACATTTTCTAAACAGGTGGCAACCCCCTTCGAACCTCTCAGAAATATTCTAAATGTTCAAATTAAAGATTTACTAAAACTCTTTCGTTTGATCCATATTATAATGGGGCGTATTCTTGTTTTCGTACGAATCGGAAATCTTGAAATTTTCCTATCATTTCCTACACAAAAATTTGAAATTTTCGATTCGTACGAAAACCAGAATACGCCTCAGTAGCTCATGTAACTTGTATATAAGTTTTCATCCCGAAATCTGAATTCGCTTGAGGGTAATCAGGCATATCCTAGAGGAAGATCCATTCAGACGGCGCTTAATGAAGTCTTTAGAATAGGCCAGAGATTAGAGCAGTACACTCTGGCGACTGTACTTGAAGTTGAAGTAGCCTTTAACATTGTCATTATAGAAGCTATCCACAAATCCTTACACGTGCTTGGCATCGAGCTCTTAGCTAAACATGATGTGGCACAGAAGAACAATTTCAGCAGAATTTGGAAGCCGCATACCAAAGGAACCCAACCAGGAATATGAAAGTAGTGATATATGTTTCTGTTGCGACGACTTCAGTAATCAGAAAATTCCTAATGACCACTGTGGTCTAAGAGCTAATCCAGAAATAGATGAAAATGTAATAGTAAATAGTAACCCAAAAGTTATAGCAGTTATATGTCCGATCTTAGGTTACACTTCCCTGTCGGAACTACAGGAGTAATGATAACTTTCAATACGGATGCTCTCAGCGCCACTACAAACCTATTGCGTACAGACCTTTAAATAATGCGCACCCCGTCATTCGGTGTTTGCTTTTAGACTCAGAGAACGTGCCAAAAACGCCCTTAAGAAAAGTCTTCACAAATGTGTGCAAGATAGTTTTAAGCGCATTCTACATATTTAGTAGATACATATAATCACTCTGAGTTTTAGAAAGGTCATCTCTAGAAACCCGTTTTTATGTGCAGGTTCATCAGCATCCTAAACAAACACAAATAGGGGCCGTTTGGCCTCGAATTTACCTACAATTCATCTGTGACTTTACTAAGCAATGTGTAAAAACAGTTGGAATTCAAATACCAGTGTACTCTGTTTGCTTGCCTTAAACGAGTTGTTAATTAGGTCAAAGCGTTGCGTTTACATACTTATATGTATGAATATGCCATAGCCAGTCAAATGCAAATAGTCGTTAACAAATCCAAGCAAATGGCAAAAGCTTGCACGTGTAATGCCTGAATTGGGTGGTCCCCTTCGAATGCAAATGTATGCCATAAGCTCAAATGATTATTGAACTTACTCGTTATTGGTCGTTTGTTACAATTGAAACTTAATTAAAGTCAACAGCAGCAATTGCATTACGATAATGGAATCGTTAGAAAAGCACTTGACACACTAAGCTGCAGAAACGGCAAAGGTTTGCTTATGGCTTACTGAAAGTGGAACAGCTGAAAAAATTTACCTATATTGCTGCAATGATGATAATTTGAGTTGAATAGATATAGTTTTCCGATGGAGTATAGATATTAAATGTCTATAAAAAGACACATACAATGTCTTGGGCTTGGGTTAGCAAGATTCCTTGGCACCACTAAGCTACTTTTTTTCTAACAGAGGAAGCTAAGTACGTTATGTCCGGAACAAGAAGGCTTTGAGAAAAAAATTTGTTTCTATGGCTAAAGAAATTTTTCAAATACTCTCCGTCAGCAATAAAGCTGTAAAATCCTACTACGAATTCGCCAAAAGGTATACTGTCTCAACTGTGGCATACTTTTTAAAAGTAGTAGAAGGGGGAGACGTGTTAAAAAAAAAGTATTAAACAAATAAAAAGGTACGAAATCATTTAATCTAGCTCGAATTGCCTGCTTAAGTCGTCCTTAATTAATAGATGACATGCACTTCCGCCGAAAAACTCATGTGTCCGTGAGAACTGGGCCATATTAAAAGTATCTAGTAAAAGAAGCACGTATTTGTTTAAAAAAAATTTAATTTAGCCAAGCTTTTTATTTAAAAAAAATCTATTATTTTTTGCCATAGTGGCTAAATCTTTTGATATAGTATAAGGACAGCTATTTTCGGATATCGATCTAAATTTGTCCAAACCTTAGTATTCCTTTGTAGTGGACAAATTTCTACAGAATTTGCTCTACCTTACCACAAAATCTTAGTTTTTTGCCATGTGTTACAGCTTCTATGCTCTTGTCAAAACTTCCATTTTAATAAAAGTCATTTTGCTACATATAAAGCGGCTTTAAAGATAAGTCTTACCTTAGAGGCCCAACGATAAAAATCTTTGGCGGATTAAGCGGACCGGTTAATGCATACTGATGCTTCAGAAAAAATAATATAATTTTTTACCATAAAGAGTCGCTCCTTAAACCCTCCTTCAAAAAATTCTGAGAAGCCCCGAGCTTGATTACCTGGTATAAATACTAACGTCTGCACATAGTTTGGTTCAGACCCCCGTGAGTTAAAAAAATCTTGATGGTGCACTCAGTTGGATTCAGGTTCGAAATCCCAGTCAGATATTTATTTTTATGTTTCTTAAATTTTTTTTTTAATAAAATTTTGAACGCGAATTTTATGTGCTCAGAATTAAATTTTAACACAATTGACACTGAAATATTTTGAGGAAGATCAGTGCCATTTTTTACTTGACAAAGTTTCGATTGTCCAGAGTAGTTGTCTTTAAAAGCAGATAGTTGTACACAATTGACACTAGCATGAATTTATAATTCGAATGAAAACTTTCCTTCATGAGTTACATGTGTAATGATAAAGTGAATGTGTGTACTCTTATCTACTGTATACATACATAGTACATATCGTCGGTCCCTACAGGGACATTCACTATCGCGTGGAGATAGCCTCACATTAGCTGACTACATTCTTATTCGCGTCAAAGTAGAATAGATCGGAATAGACATTCATTTGCGTGACTATATTTAGATGCGTGGAAGACTAGCACATTTCGATTTCTGAGTAGATTTCTTATGCGTAACTGTACACAATTTCTGAAGTAGCACATTTCAGATTTTTGCGTGGAAGAGTAGCACATTTCGTTATTTGCCGTGGAAGACTAGTACATTTCAGATTTTTGCGTGGAAGACTAGCACATTTCAGATTTTTGCGTGGAAGAGTAGCACATTTCGTTATTTGCCTGGAAGACTAGCACATTTCAGATTTTTGTGTGGAAGAGGGATACGCAAGGCAGTTCATATAAGGTTGTAGCAGCCGTTAAAAAAAAAGTTACATAAATATGTATGTTTATACTATAATTATTTTTCTTCGGTCATGCTGAAAGTTTAGTGTTGTATATGGAGCCTTTTGGCCGGTTATTACAAGTAAAATAAACGTTTATTTTTCCTCCTACACCTTTCGACATTCGCGTCTTTCTCAGGGAATCTTTATTTATAAATAAATACGAAAAAACATATACATACAGTATCATATCAAGAGCACCCCGTTTCAAAGTGATATTATTTATGTTATGTTTATTTATTTACTTAAAAAACCTTCAATTAAAATAAAGTTAATTCTCTTAAAAAAATCCATATTGGCCCAAGTTTAAAGCCCAGGAGAATACTAAAAAAACTCAACAAATTTTCAACAACGCAAACGCAAATGAAATATTTTCCTTCGAAGAACTGTCCAAATATTTTCATTGGCAAAAAGTTAAGATATCTCATGTACGGAAAATTACAATAAAAAATAGCAAAAATCAAGTAGACATGGCAGTAAAATACGACTTTATGCTGTGAATTGCACTGTGAATTGCCTAAAGCTTACAAGGGAAAAATACCTTTAAAAAAAAGAAAAGTGGATGATATTAGTCTTCCACGCAAAAATCTGAAATGTGCTAGTCTTCCACGCAAATAACGAAATGTACTACTCTTCCACGCAAAAATCTGAAATGTGCTAGTCTTCCACGCAAATAACGAAATGTGCTAGCAATAAAACATGGCATAGCATAGCAATAGACATGGCAGTAAAATACGACTTTATGCTGTGAATTACACTGTGAATTGCCTAAAGCTTACAAGGGAAAAATACCTTTAAAAAAAAGAAAAGTGGATGATATTAGTCTTCCACGCAAAAATCTGAAATGTGCTAGTCTTCCACGCAAATAACGAAATGTGCTAGTCTTCCACGCAAAAATCTGAAATGTGCTAGTCTTCCACGCAAATAACGAAATGTGCTACGTCTTCCACGCAAAAATCTGAAATGTGCTAGTCTTCCACGCGATTAGTGAAATGTGCTAGTCTTCCACGCGAGAATCTGAAATGTGCTACTTTTCGACGCGAATAATGAAATGTGCTAGTCTTCGACGCGAATAGTGAAATGTGCTAGTCTTCCACGGTAATTTGAGATGTGCTACTCTTCGTTGGGAGCGACGATATATAAGGATGCATGTAGCATAACTATTCATTGCATTGTGCCATATGCACTTGATTTCTCTTCTCTTCAAAGAAAAATTCATATAAAATGACGCACAATAAATGAAAAAGAAATTTTTCTTCTATAAAAAATTCTTAAATCCGTTATTTCTTCAAGAAAATATACAGCAAAAGCAAAGTACTTTTTCAACCAACAGAAATGACGAAAAATATATCTTGTAAACAGCCCTCAACATAATAAAAAAAATGTAAATAGAACAAGTTGTATAAATCTATGCACATATTTTGCACTTCAAATGGCACATTTTATTTTTTTTTTTATAACGAAATATCAGCATAAATAATAATTGGAAAACGTAATAAGTAGGAGTCCTTCACAGTCGAATTGTCATTGCCAGTCGTTTTGCGTGTAAGCAACGGCGTATTTTTAGTTAGTAAGGCTACGCATATTTGCATTATTAAATGAAAAATGTCACTAAAGTGAAGGTGAAGAAAATCACAATAAATATCTTTATGTATAACTTCTTTTTCTTGAAAATGTGCTTTGCTGTTGCTGCAAACTGATTTAGACATTGTAGAAGAAAATAGCCTTTTCATTTTTTAAACCTTAATTTATAAGAATTTTTTGCTTTTCAATTTGCGGATTCAATTGTACCACTGCATCCAACTTAAACTACCGAAAATTGCAGCTGAATTAATCCAGAGCATGAAATGGTTTTGGAATGCTCAGCAAAGTGAGACGAGAGTAATTAAAATAGCATAGAATCATTCAAAAAATGAATCCATAACATTTTTTATTTGCGATTTTTATTGCCACTCACTGTACACAAAGAAAATAAAGCATTTATAGAAGCTACTCGGTTGTAACTACTTTTAATGCGTTCACACTGTGGACAAGCAATTGAAATAGTCCTTACAAGTAGCAGTTCAACAAGCAGAAAAGATGTGACAGCGACACTGACATTTACTAAGGGTCCAGTGGGTTGGTTGCAGCAAAGACGCTACAAGTACACACGCACACACACAAATAAATGAATAAGAATTTAAAAATAAATAAATAAATATGTATGCGTGTAGGTACGTGTTTACTCGTATTTATGTCAAGCAATTGTACAAATGTAAAAGTACAGAAACTTTTTGCCCCTACAAAACGTGCATTGCTTGGTTGTTTTGTGCAACCCTCTCCAAAATTAACTGCTAAAAAATACTAAATCACTGACTTTTGCGTGTCACGCTCCCAACATACTCACTCATTCCCACAGTCAACTATTTAGCTGTTGTTGTGGTGGCGCTTAACTTAATCCTTGTCAAGTGCCGTGAGACTATTTTTAAAAAATTGCGGCTAATACAAGTGGTTGAAAGTGGTATTTGTGTCGACGTTGATATTTTTATGAGCCTATGGCAAAGTTCGTTTTGAAATTAAAGCACAAAAATGGCGGAACAGTAAAATTAGTTCGTGAACGTGGGCAAAGTTTGTCAAAATTTTAGTCTTTATTATAGTCACAAAGCAAAAAGGCCATAAATCCGCAGCTGCAGCTAAGCATGCAGGAGTAAAGAACTAAAAAAAAATAAATGCTTATAACTACGTGCAATTTGTGTAGGCTGTAGGAAATGAATAATTTTTAAGGAGCAGTATGTAGTGGTGGGGCAAATATTTTAAAAGCTGCACTAAGCTTATAGAAACTTTAGTCGTTTAAGGACCGTTTTTTTACAGATATCATAAAATTCGGGAAAAAGTATTTTCTTGCTTTAAATACTTGAAGTGACTCAAGAAAAATAGCCCTGTAGAAAAGAATTTGATATGACTGCAGTGGTTATGAAAGAGTTTTGCGACAAATCTCTAAAGAAATAAGATCAGGTTTAGTGGGTCATTTAAAAATTTGCTACAAATTCCACCTCAATTAATACTTTAGAGGTAAAAGTGATGTTTAGTTAGACTAGTGTTCGCCAGCGGTTGAAATTCAACCTTTTAGATTAATGGGAGTTGAGGGGGGCTGAACTGAGCCGACTTGAGTTTAATTGCGTAACAGAATATAACATAACATAACATAGCTTAACATAACACAACATAACATAGCGTAGCATAACACAACATAACATGGCTTAACATAACAAACACAACACAACACAATACAATACAACAAAACACCAGAATACACAACACAAGACAACAAAACATAGCATAAAATTACATAACATAACACAACATAACATATTGTCATAACATAATAATAATAGATTGGCGCTTACACATTTGTTAGTGCTTGGCCGAGCTTCTCCTCCAAATTGTGGTGTGCGCCTTGATGTTGTCACACAAAGCGGAGGGACCTACAGTTTTACGCCGATTCCGAACGGCGATTGTATTTTTATGAGAAGCTGTTTTTCATTGCAGAAATACACTCGAATTTTTGCCATTGCCTGCCGAGGGACGACCGCTATTAAGAAAAAACCTTTTTTCTATATTTTTTGCGTTGTTGCTTTGACCAGGCTTTGAACCCAGGCGTTGCGGAGTGGAAGCGCACACTGCTTACCACTACACCACAGCGGCCGTCAAAACATAACATAACATAATAAAACATAGCATAAGATAACATAACACAACACAACACAAAACAATAAAACACCACACAACACAACATAACATGTTATTCTTCAATTTTATATCTTTTTTTGTCTCTATCTATATTGGGGTCTGCGACATCTGCAAAAATAAATTATCGCAAATTCGCTGTTGGATTTCTAGTGGGAAAGAGACTTCGCCAACAAGTAGTGCCGTTCGCATCAGTGGACGATTGTCTCGATATAATTCATATGAAAGCGAGATTCTCCCAACATCTCGCTCATTTGCGCTACACTCCTCGAGGGAAGAGGAATACGATATGACCAAAAATAACTACAGACTACGAAACCGCACTACGGCTGATCCACTTCAACGACACAGGGAGGTGGGGAGGGAGAAAGGAACGAAAAAAGTGAAAAACAGCAAACTACCTACCAATGAAACTAATAAATAAAATGGTTGTGTAACAAGACGTGGAGCAATACCATCAGCTCCATCAGAATCGGGAGAGATAGCCGTTTGATACCAGGCAAATTTTTAGTAAGGCTATTTTCTATGATACGATTGCTTTGATCTGATGCCTGTTAATGTATTAAGAGCTGTTCTACCTTTGTCAAGTTGGATATGGAAGCAAAACCAATGGTTCTGGGAGTAGAAACACCTATTTGAGAACCCGTGTGAAGATCCCTCATTTTTCATATTCTTCTTTTACTTCATATTTGAGGCTGTAGGCTGATAATTTCTCTGCTGTGCCTACTGACGTAAATTGGAAATGCCTAGTGAAGCCAAGTCCTTCTTCACCTTGTTTTTTATCGCAGAGGAAGCTTTACTATCCGTGGATCTGGGATAAGGAAATTTAAAAATTATTAAGATGAAACTTCTTAAGCGAGTTCGGAGATGTTTGCGTTAAATATTTAACGCCACGATGAGGGTGGTATATGGCTAATGCGTGGGCATAAAACGAACGGCTGCGTTGAATGCCACTAGGGATGGGGAAACACAAAGACAAAAGCGAAGACAACGACAAAAACCAGAACCAAATTGGCTTTTATTTTTAAGAAAAGAAAAGGATTGGTCAATAAAATAAGACATTTCACCTCCTTTCTACAAAAATCGTGTCTTTGAGAGTTTTTACTGCCTCCTATATACTGTGAATGCAATAACACAAAAAAAAATAAAAAATAGAAACACACGAAGCAATCAGTACAAATAAGTACCCAAAAAACTGTGGATCAAATATAGTCAAACTGCGTTTTTGGGGTTTCTCTCAGACGCGTCAGGATTTTTTTTTAACGATCTTTGTCTCAAAGATATGATTTATTCAAAAATTATTTAAAATATTCACTGCACTGTAGAATAACAACCTGGGTGCCAATTGAAAGAGAAAATTCTGTGGAATTGAAAAAAAATAAAAGTTTGGTCCGTGGGAAAAATAGTTAGATATTGAAAACGCTTTTTTTAATTAATTTAATCTTTTAAGAATTTTTCAAAAACAAGTCTTGCCGAATTTCAAGGAGATTTAAGGATAAAATTTTAACAGTACATTTTCAATAACTTTTCGTCCTTGAAATATTTAATCTGCTTTAATTCTACAGAATTTTCTCTTTACTTTGATACCCACAGCGCTTTTCTACAATGCCCTGAATTTAAAAAAAAAAAAACAATTCCTTTAAAAATTCATATTTTTCAGATTTCAAAGTTCTTTAAATAACTCCTGAGGTAAAACAGAGAAATTAAAAACACAGTTTCCCTAATGTTGACCCATGGTTTTGGTAAAGTTCCCACTTGAAAACGGTTCAGTTTGGAGCTTTTGGTTCTGCCGAATAAAGTGCGAAGATCAATCTCAAGAAAAAAGTGCGAAATTATTTAAGCAAATTTAAGTGCCGTATTTTTTCAAGTAGGTTTTAAAATGTAGCTGCTTTCAAACACTTTTTTTTTAGAATACAATTTGTATTTAAAGTGCCGATAAATTTTAAAACCAACTTGAGAAATCGGCACTTAATCAGTAATAGTTATTACCTAAATATTAAATTAGATATAATTTTATTAGTTCTTAAATAATTTTCTAAATTTTCCACACACTGTGCGCTACGCTGCAGAAAATGTGTCTCAACGATGTGCTATAAATTCAATACTAATGCCAGTGGGGTGGTTAATCACTCCTAAGGTGTGCTTTTGTGTAGGCAGCAACAATATAAAGAACCAAACACAAGGACATACATAAATACATACAAACATATATACATATACATATACTTACACCTGTTGTTTGGCGTAGGTGGCGTGGTGTGCGAGTGTGTATCGTTTGTTAATTTTGTATCTTTTGACATTTAACATTTTCAAGCTTTGGAAACGACGTTGGCAAAAAGCAAAACAAAAGTCGCAGACAGTTCGACAATGGAGGTATATATCATGATAAAAATATAGTAAGGTAGAACCGCTGAGAGTCACTTTTAAGATTCTTGACGTTTCCAAACAATTTAATTTTTAAATTTACTCACAAACTCACACACACATTTTCATTTTCAATCTCAAGCAACAACAATTTCTAACAATTTCAATTTTTTATTTTCACTTTTATATGATTTTAAAATGTTGGCAAACTTCAAAAAAAAATCATGGCCGACAAATTGAGAGAACGGTTATACCTTGCTATGTTTTTATCATGGTATATATGTATGTACATACATACATACATACAGCGCACGCACAAAATAAAACAGAAATATTTTTGTTTGCATGCGTAAATGTGTGTGCACGAAGGCATGTTTCAAGTGACAGAAACTGGTAGAGAAAGACAAATAAAAGCAAAAAATAGCAGCTGCTGATATCAAGAACAATGAGGACAAAGGTGTGAGATTTGAAATCCCAGAGCAAAGCAGAGCACAGCTGAACAGAGACATGTACTTGCCATACATCTATATATGTATACGAGAACATTAGATTAATTGATAAGTATGAGAAAATGAGACTGTCCCACTGTGCCCGTTAGTTGGCGATTTAGCCTTGTACCCTTGTAGGAATTATATGCATACATACTTACTACATTGCTTGTAATAATAATATATCTTTATTTGCTCGATTAAAATAGCCCCCCCCCCCCACGAAGCTCCTCTTCAATGCAGAGAAATTACAATTTACGCAGTTCTATTTGCGCTTATCTCCTTGCCGACATTCCTTTCGTATTGTTAGTCTCAATTTTACCTTTTCACAAACAAAAGTTTTATCATTATTGAATGCTGCACACACACACACACACACACACACAACCATTCAAGCGCTTCAATAGACGCCAGCCATTCATTCTATTGTAATGTTGTACGTATGTATACATATTTGTGTATGTGTGTGTGTGTTTGTATACCTATAGCTTTGCTTTTTATATACTTTCAAGGATCTGTTGCATGCTTTTCGGCTGTGAAATACCAACATATTGACACAAGACAATGGAAAACCACAGGTCTTTCTTCTTTATTCTACAAATACTTTTGTACTGTTGTCTACCGTTTACGTTACGATTTTGCCTACCCACTTTCACTTGCTCTCTGATAGCTGATAGTTAGTTGGGCTGCACTAAATATCTGGTTTTCTTTAATTTAATTCACACTTAATCTTACGGGTATGTATACGATTGATTTGCCCATATACACTACCTTCACACGTACGTACATACGTACATATGTATGCATTGATAAATTTTTTCCAAAGCGAATTTGTTAGCAGCACTACACTTTAGAGACTAACCATCACAATACATAGATACCTTCTTATGGTTTTTAAACAATTTAAATAAAATTCTATTCAACAACAAAATAAAAAAAAATTAAGAAAAAATCACAATTCAGTGCAGAACACTTTTTTGCTGGCTGCTTCAATTCACTTTGCTTTGCTTATCTGATTTTTTTGCTACTCACTTCCGTCGAATGCGTGCGTACGCGACAAGCTTTCCGAGCAATCTGATAAGAACAGCAGCATCCTGTCGTGCTGCATAAATCCTACGCGCTTCTCCCGCTCCGCTTGGGATGCTGTTGCTGTTATCACACGGAAAGCGCAAGGTTTGTACGTTTTCTCTGGTGGCTGTTACAATACTCCAGCTTACACATTTACATTTACAACTTTCTGTTATTTACAATAAAAGCTACCGTACATTTACATTGAAGTTTAACAGCGGCATCTGGCGCTTATTTTACTCGTACGGAGCTTGAGCATTTCGACCAACAATAAGGACGAATTTCCCACCCTAAGTGAAACTGTTATAACAGCGTCCTTATTTTCCTTTTCTCTTTTATACCACTTCGGATAAGGATGACGTGTATAAAATCCCGTTATTGTTTTATTATTTTTTATTTTTGTTGCACACCCTGTTTGCTTAAATTTCCATACACAATTTTAGTAAAGCTTTCTTTCTTTTTAATAAGTACACTAATTTTTGGTCCTTTTCCAAGACTTTGATTTCGCCGTCAAAGTCAGTCAATCGTTATGGTAATTGCGAGCTAACAGCTTAATGTATTCGAACAGTAATGTAAGGAAATCTAGAGCTTAAAAGCTTATACATACTTTGTAATTAAATAAGCACAAGATAAACGGACGTTAATAGCAGCGCATCCTCTAAGTATAACCGAGGGGCAGCCAGTGACCCTGCTAGCACACATATTCCCTCAAGTTGTGGACCGGTTGTGATACCACGCGGATCGTTAGAGCCCTCCTACTCAAACCACCGTAAGAATTTCGCGAAACCCAGAAGTTAGCGTATGCCTACCTCGGCTATGTCGATTAGGTCTTCGAAGAATCCTGAGCCTGCAGTAACCGTAAAACTTGTGCAGAATCTCTCCACAGAAGTAATCTCATTTCACGACAGCTGAGACAGATCTGGGCTTCGACTCGCGACTGGTGATGCTTTCAGACCAATCGCTGAGATGCAGGATTGTTCAAGCTGATCTGGTGGGGTATCGACGAGCACATTCGTCATGCGTCTTGGCAGTAAACAAACTGCTCAGACACTTAGAGAAGGGGGTGGGCTATAATGTCGTTGCCTGTGCTAATGACCTTGAAATAGTCGTAAGTGGAAAATTCCCGAAAACACTATCCGATCGTATGCAGGTAAAATTATAAATTATGGTGGAAAATTAGGGCAACAAAAGCGGTCTTGAAGTAAACGCAAGCAAATCGAGAAGGTACAAGGTTCAGCGATTAAAGGTAACGATTCTGTCGAACATTGAACTCACCATCATTGAATCTGCGAAATATCTGGGACGCATACTGGATAAGCAACTAAAATGAGCGCAGAACACAATTGAGCGTGTGCGGAAGGCCATGGCCCATGGCAGCTCTCTTCATCATAAAGGTGTAATTGGCTTACAAATGCGAGAAGTAATGGATTACTGCGTGCAGACAACAATCTTCACCAAAGATTACAACGTGGAAATCCATAGAAGGGAACAATGGACCCAGGACTTTCAGGGACACATGGATTCTATTCCATTCTATATAAACGGATCTGAAATTGGAGTGGGGTTGTAGTCGGAACAACTAGGAGTACGAAAGTTATTCCGCCTACCGGAACACTGTAGCCTCTTCGGGCCGAACTCTTGTGTCTAAGCAGGAGTCAGGCTGCCGAATGTTTAATGACAGAAGCAATAGGTTGCAACAAGCTCAGATATCTGTCACATGTAACTCGGAAAATGGTATGAAATGCCGCAGATTACTTAACCGGTGCCGAGACACAGAGGTATACCCGGCAATGAGAAGGCGGATAAAATTGCACGGAAGGAACAAATATCAAGGGAGTTCCTTGTGTTCTGCAGAGAAGAAATCTTCTTGGTCATATGATTGTTGACTGGCCGTACCCAATATGCACAAAGCAAACATTTTCTCCAACATTTTTCCCAACGTTTGACTAAAAGTTGAATAAAGTTTGAAATTAAAATGATATCCAAGCTTTTCTCAAGTGGAGAACTCAGATTATTTAGCATACAAAAAATGTGCCCTTTTGTAAGAGAATGGTACACTTGAAAATCAACATTGGACCTTGGAATTCGTATTGGTTTTCCACTTTATCTGGAGATCGAGGAAGAGCATGAATCAGTAAGGCACGCATTCGTAAGGAGTAGACTAAGTTTCATGAGTGCTGGAACCGTGGGAGACCTGGCCGATTAAGCGGAAATACAGAAAAGGTGGTTGCTCAAAATTTGTCAACTCCACATAAATATTGCTTTATATAACGGGGTACCAAACCCAACGCACAACTGTATGCTGCCGCACAAATTCTTCCGGTGGTTTTGATAAGGACGATAGGCAAAGCACGCAAAGGTAAAATAAAGGATTGTCCTTTAAAATAAAGGACGGATAGTCACCGTAAGTACGGTAGACTACTCAGAAAAAAAGTATCGCATGACATGTTTGCGCCTGATAGCAGGCGTAATTCACCTTGACCACAACATTTCCCCTTTATACCAAATAAGGTTTCCTTTGGAGAAGTAGTGATTTCTGTGACTTTACTGAGATTTCATCACTTTTGCACAAGGGTTGTTATTTTTAACGAAAGCCATTCAAGGGGAGACGTGGTGTACTTGTAACAAGGCGCTGTGGTTAAATTGAAATTTTTTCTGCAAACAAAGTTACGCCCTAACTCACCATGGCACATGGTGGTTTTGTGAACGCGGAGAGCCGCTGCAAAGTAACATGTGATTGAAAGCTCTTTTGTGCAGCAGCGCTCGTTCTAACTAAGTAAATGGCTAACCTACATACACACATACATATGTACAAACGATGGCGTACACCAACAA
>NW_016168661.1:0-1678 GCF_001687245.7 Rhagoletis zephyria
TTTTTTTTAACCATGCCGGGATATCTGTACACTATGTTGGCAGAGTGCAATGTTAAAAAATTGGTTTACCTGGCTCTTAGCTGATTGCATTAACTTCCCTGCCAACTGGGACTGTGTTAACTACAATTTCTCATTATACATACGTTAACTCGTTTGCTCGGGCAAAGCCAGAAAACTGCACATTTAAGGATTAGCCTAAAGATTTAACAAATAGAGTAAAACTAAATGGAAATGGAATATTATACCTTATACACACTGTTCCTGAATTAGTTAAAAGTTCACTAAAACGTACGACGAAAATTGAAAATGCAACTTTGTTCGTTATCACCTACGTAACCTAAATCCATTTTCACTCAAATCGTATCAGCTTATTTTTGCGAAATATTGACATTCAAGAATTGCAAAATTATAAAAATTTCAGAACAAACTTTTGTTCTCATATTTTTGTTTAATTTGTGGGATATAATTAAGATAACAGTTATAAGTAACTATCTGAACAGCCCTTGGCTCGTTACTACAAAATTCTTTTGCAGAAAATCGTTAATATTGTATTTCTTGTTTTGATGTATTTTTAATAAATATTGCTAGCGATTCAATACGCTCTGATTTAATAAGTAATTGTATAATACATTCCGGAACTGAAAGTGTGTGTAGGCAAGTTGAGTTTTATTTACAAATTTATAATACACCATGTCGTATTACCGAAGTCATGAAGAAAACAGAAAATAAGTATATGCACAATGTGGAAAAAATACTGTTGGGAAAAAAGTAAGTCGAATTTGTTAAACCTGCAATAAAATGAATAAAACAAAATAGGTAGAGGAATACGTTTTTCGTTAAAATTACTAAAAGCCATATAGTGAAAGAAAAGCTCTAATGAAAGCCTAACTTATTATATTTTATTCATTTTGGTGCAGTTTTAACAAAATTTTCTTGCTAAAAAATCTTTTCTTTCACTATTTTACTTTATTCTTTTGATTGTACATACATGTTAAATAAAAGCTTCTTTAAAAAAAATATTTTTTTTTTACTTTATTTTATTTAACATTTTTTATTACTTTTGTAAGTTGAGCGCATCTTGTGTTTAAAGAACTTTTTATAAACAAGTTATTTTTAAGCAAAAAACACATCCGACTTCAATTGTCATATACAAATTTAAGAGCACCGTTAATTTTTTCATGAGCCAATGATCGGATATAAACCAAATTACGGGACGACCCGCGAGATGCCATCTTTCCGATCAAAGTTATGCGATAGCATATAAAAAAAAAAAATCCTACGAACTGATAAGCTCCCGCTTTTGAAGACGGTTAAAAATGTTTGAGTTCTTTGGTAATTTTATATAAAAAGTGCAATTTATGAAACTATAAAAATTATATTTATTTACTACATACTGTACATAAAACTTGCATAAATGTATTTTAAGAGCATATTATCTGAAGCGAATTTTAAGTGATATATCTATAGAAGTATATGCCCCGCCCAAAATATATTCCTGGGTGCGCCCCTGAGATCAAAGCATTTTTCAGTCAATTGAACAAATTCGACTTACTTTTTTCCCAACAGTATTTTTCTTCCACATTGTGCATATACTTATTTTCTGTTTTCTTCATGACTTCGGTAATACGACATGGTGTATTGTATATTTGTAAATAAAACTCAACTTGCCTACACACAC
>NW_016168661.1:10561-18856 GCF_001687245.7 Rhagoletis zephyria
TTTCGTATGACGGCGGTGGCTGACCAAACGGCTGAACCTTTTCTATTCTGTAAAAAGTACATTCTTGGACCTTCTATGTGGAAGGTTTTTCGATTTAAAAAAAATTTAAATTTCTTGTTGTTGTTGCCGAAAAATGAAGAATGCTGAGACGTCACGACCGATTTCGTTCATATTTGGAACATGTGTCAGCACTTAGAAAAGAAAGGTTCTGACCAAAAATGCAATCGCTAGGTGGCGCTAGCGTCGGAATATTCCTAAAAATTGCATTTTCTGCCGATCTGGCTCATATTTAGAATACAATTTAGCCAAGTTAACATAAATATTTGGACTTAAAACTTACATGATAGGTTTTCCCTGTGAACGAGATATCCCCAAAAGTTATTTTACGCTAAGGGAAGGATGTATGTATGTGCCAGGTTACAGCCTAAACGGACGGACAGAATCGAACGAAATTTCGACAGAGTCTTGCCACGACACCTGGACCTATAATAGGGAGAAAGAAATTGGGATTCGACAAGGGGCATGGCACCTCCCATAGGCGTGAAATTTTTTATCAGCTGTAACTTCGGAACCATAAGTCACATTGAATTTCGGTATGCAGGTATAGTATGGTAGGCGCTTATAAAAAGATATATATAAATGAGTTTGTAAAAGGAACGTGCCACTTCCCATAGGCGTGGAATTTTTAACCAGCCATGAACCTGAAATTTGGTATGCAGACATATATATGGGAGATCTTTAGAATAAAGTATATATAAATGTGTTTGTAAAATGGGGATAAATATGTATTCAGCTATTAGACCTTTCGGATATTTAAAGTTGTGTTTTTTTTGAAACCTTACAGTCTTTAGACCATTTTGAAATGGAAAGATTAAATCATTTTATTGATCCCGCGATGCTGTTAAACCAAACATGTGCATGTATAATGAATAAAGCTACTTCTGCAATAAGCATTATACCGGAAAACTGCTTAGCGAATAAGAAGCTAGACGGAATGTACCATAGTAGATTTTTGTTAATTTAAAAATTCTATCGTTACCTTAATCCTTAATAATTTGAAAAATGTATTCTGGCGGACTTATATACATATAGATGTATAGCGTAGAGTGTGCGTTAGACTTTAACGTATATATAAAAATTTATAGTTATAGCGTAGCGTATGCGAAATGTTCCACGGCCCTTATTTATTGGAGATAACATTTCTGGATTTGACGGAGTTATCCTTCAAATCGGTCTATGTTGTATTGAAAGGGGATTTGAACAATTTATTCTGGCGGACTTATATTCATACATATGTATGTAAAGCGTAGAGTATGCGCTAGACTCTAATGTATATATATTTGCTAGCAGACCCGGCGAGCTTCGTCACGCCCAAAATTAATTTTTTTATTGAATCATTTGGACCAACGTTCGCCAGCAATTCACGTTAACGTTTGGTTTTGTGGTCGACAGAAGGCATATCCTCCATTGCCTGCTTAATAACCTGACGAAAGCGTCATACCGGGAAGAAGTCTTTGCGGCTCGATGGTGAATCCTCCTTGAATCTGTATAGTATAGTTGGTGGCAATTTCCAAACTGGTGAGTATCATTGGTCCACATTTTGTTTAGTCACCTTAAAGCACGGACCGCAATGGTTCTGATGGTTGATTTAACGGGAGTAATTTGACTTTGATCCCTGGTGCCTCCGAATTGACGATTTTTAGCAATAACTCGGCTTTAGCGCCACCTTGCCCATCTTTTTTGCAATATCGTTACCAGTACATATATATCTCGAATATGAGTCAAATCGGATCACAAATACGATTTTGAGTAATAACTCGACTCAAGCGCCACCTGGAGTTTTAAGTTGTGAGCTTAAACTATAGAGGGACCTACTCAAACACATACAAAAAATTCATTAAACCCGTTTCGATCCTTTATTAGGATTTCACCCACCAGAATAAGTATTTTACATACTGACACTCTTCGTCATTTTTCCCATACAAAAAAAAAACTATCACACATTCGTTATACGGAGAAAATTCGCAACATCATCAGCGAAAAAGTTCTCAAAAATCAATGCTAACTTATAGCTATTTAAAACTTTCACTTTATTATACTGAAATTGAGTCAACTACAAAAGTGCATACCTAAAATTTGGTGCCATTTGATGCAAAATCAACTATATTTCTAAAAATTAACAAAAAAATGTATTATGAAAAAGAAAAAAAAACACTGTATTCTGGGTGTATGTATTTAGAGATAGGTAAAAGTTTCAATTTTTTTTTAAATCGCCACGCCCCCTTTTCCAGGACACTACCACAAATACTTCCAGAGATATACGGTATGAAAAATTCGAAATGTATGGGTGATGCCACGCTTCCTTAATATATCGAAAGTATGCAGTAGGTGTCCAAAATTTCATAAAAATCGATACTGCCGTTCTACCACCTTTTGTTTCCTTGCTAGAGGTTCTCAAATATTGCAAAAAACGCGATTTTTTGACACTTTGACCTCGGTTTTCTTAAATCTGGAGCTGATAACAACTCTATGCTTATGGATTCGTAATCAGCACAAAAAATCTATCAAAATTATCGTTAACATTTGCTGCATCATATATATTCCATTTTTGTTGGTAATAAGTATTGTTAAATAGCCAATACCGCATGTTTGCGGTGCCTTTAAACACCTTTCTAACTGTAAAACAACGACTCAATTATATTCTACGCATATCTATAATGCAGGCATCGAATTTTAAACAAATCGGACCATAAATAAGATTTTTTGGAAGAGATCCCTGGTTCACCTATCAAAAGAAAGTATCCTGTATGCTAATCCTGGCAATGAGTTACCTACATGCCAAATTTCAAGCAAGTCGCACCATAACTAAGATTTTTTCCAATAGATCGGTATCTGGTCCACCTATCAGAAAAAATATCCTATATGTTAACCCAGGCAATAAGCTACCTACGTGCCGAATTTCAAGCAAATCGGACCATAACTAAGATTTTTGCGAATAGATTGGCCCCTGGTCCACCTCTCAGAAAAAAAGTATTCTATATGTTAATCCAGGCAAAAAGCAATGCCAAATTTCAAGCAAGTGGCACCATAAATAATATTTTTTCGAATAGATCGGTCCCTGGCCTACTTAAGGGAAAAAATTGATCCTATATGCTAATCTAGGCAAAAGGCTACCTACGTACTAAATGCAGTTTTTCTGCGAAGCTCGATCCCTGCGCCACATATCGCAAAATTTAAAACTTTGTGCACTCCGCCTTCTAAACACATTTCCAAAAACGCAGCAGCCATTCGAATCGGTTATGAAACATAGGAGAAAATTGTTCCCAATTGATTCATGCTCACAATAAATTTCACAATTATCCGAAATTTTCCAAGCTTCACAACGAATTTTCCACCTTTACATCGTCCAAAATCTTCAAATCATGTGATAAAATGCAATATTTCGTCGAAAAAGGTTCAAATTTTTCGCGTTCCTCCGAATTTTTCCGAGTTTTCCACTTAGAATTTTCTATTTTTCCATTCGAAAGCCAGGAATTGCACACAAAATTCCATTGTTTCAATTTCACAACTTTCCTGGAGGGTTTTCCCAAAATTTTCTTTCGTAAGAACCTTCTCCTGGCAATTACGAACAACTAGAAAAAAATGTTTGCCAAATCGGCCCAACCGTTCTCAATTGATGAATTACTATACATTCATATAGAAGATAACTGATCACTTCATTTTTAATATACATATACGTATTTAATACATACATTCTTGCCGCTGCTAATCACATGAATAAAAATCCTAAAAACGAAAATTTGACTGCAATATTTCTTGTCTAAAATGTTTTAGATCCATCGCACACTACGGACTTTATCGGCCGATTTAGTTGGGCTTGCTATCATTTCCATTGCACCACAACTGATCGGTCGGAGCGATTAAGTTTGTGTAGTGTGCGCACCTCCATACATCTTCATGTACATATTTCAAGCGAGCCCTACTATTTAAATAGGCGGCCGATAAATTCTGTGGTATGAGGTGGCTCCTATAGCTGCATTATTACATCTATTCCGTGTGTTGCAATATCTACGGAAGCAGCAGTTATGAAGAAAATGATTTAAAAATATTAGACAAATTCTCTACTTATATGTTTGGCTTTCCTTTGTTTTATTTTTCCAACGTAAAAAGCTGGACTTTTTTTTCAAAAAGTTGGTACAACAAAGTATACGAAACACGTTTTCTGTCAGATAGCTAACATGGCGGATAAGAAGAAGACGTGAAAGTACCCGGAAAGAAAGAATCTTATATGCTAATCTAGGCAAAAAGCTAACTACGAACCAAATTTTAAGCAAATCGGACCATAACTACAATTTTTTCGAATAGATCGGTCCCTGGTCCACTTCCCGAAAAAAATCCTATATGCTAATCTGGGCAAAAACCTACCTACGCACCAAATTTTAAGCAAATCGGACGATAAATACGATTTTTTTTAATAGATCGGTCCCTGGTCCACTTCCCGGAAAAAAAGCATTCTATGTGCTAATCTAGGCAAACAGCTACCTAGGTACCAAATTTTAAGCAAATCGGACCATAAATACGATTTCTTCGAATAGATCGGTCCCTGGTCCACCGGAGGGTTTCCCAAAATTTTCTTTCGTAAAAACCTTCTCCTGGCAATTACGGACAACTGAAAAAAAAATTAACCAAATCGGCCCAACCGTTCTCAATTGATGAATTACTGTACATTTTTCACACCATTTTTATATATGTACTAGCAGACCCGGCGAACTTCGTCCCGCCCAAAATTAATTTTTTTATTGAAACATTTGGTCCAACGTTTTCGCCAGCAACTCAAGTTCATGTTTGGTTTTGTGGTCGACAGAAGGCATATCCCCATTGCCGTCTTAATTAACCTGACGAAAGCATTATACCGGGAAGAAGTCCTTGCGGCTCGATAGTGAATCCTCCTTGAATCTGTATAGTATAGTTGGTGGCAATTTACAAACTGGTGAGTATCATTGATCCACATTCTGTTTAGTCACCGTAAAGCAAGGACCTCAATGGTTCTGATGGTTGATTTAACGGAAGTAATTTAACTTTGATCCCTGGTGCTTCCGAATCGACGATTTTTAGCAATAACTCGGTTCCAGCGCCACTAAAAATTATCATTAAAATCGTTTCGGTCGTTTAGAAGGAGTTAAGCCACCAGAATAAGTCTTTTACATACTGACACTCTTCGGCATACAAAAAAACCTCTCACGCATTCGTTATACGTAGAAAATGTGCAACATCATCAGTGGAAAAAATTCTCAAAAATCAACGGTATCTTATAGCCATTAAAAACTTGCACTTTATGATACTGAAATTGAGTGAACTACAAAACTGCATACTCAAAATTTGGTACAAAAAAATGTATTACGAAAAAAAACACTGTTTTCTGGGTGTATATATTTACAGATAGGTAAAAGTTCCAATATGTTTGGAAAGCACCACTTCCCTTTTCCAGTAGCCCCAAAATCTCTATACAAATTTCCAGGACATTACCACAAATACTTTCAGAGACATACGGTATGAAAAATTCGATATGCATGGGTGATGCCACGCTCCCTAAATATATCTAAAGTCTGCAGTAGGTGTCCAAAATTTCAAAAATTCGGTTCAGCCGTTCGCGAGATCACCTCTTATAAAAAGAAGGAGCTTATCTTTATATAATTAGTTTAGGTAACACAGGGCAACACCGATTTTGATGCGGCAAATGTTGAAGCTGGTTTTACTAGGCTTTTTTTGCTGATTGAGAATACGTAAGTATAATGTTTCCATCAGCTCCAGAAGAAAAATGTGGTGAAAGTGTAAAAAATCGCGTTTTTCGCAATATTTGAGAAGCTCTAGCAATGAAACAAAAGGGCATAGATTTAGCCGGTTGCGATAGCAAACAGCCGGAGAAATTTCGATTTAGCCGGGAGCCGATTTGTTAGCCGTTTTGCAGAAAAAAATTAGCCGTTTTTAGCCGATTTTGCTATTTGTCTTGTTTTCTTNTGTATGAAATTGGGCCGATTTCGCTTATTTTTATTTTAAACGAAGAAGGGATTTTCTTCATAAAATGTTTGTTATAAATGTCTTAATTTTAAGTGTGAAGTTGTACTCGCAAAGAAATAAATAAGAAAGAAAATAAGAAACCNAAGTGTGAAGTTGTATTCGCAAAGAAATAAATAAGAAAGAAAATAAGAAACCGTTTCACTGTTAAGACACTTAAGATTCGTTTGTGTTTGGATATAGTGCCAACAAACAGAATAAATATTACATGTAGATATTATCTTCCCAGATAGCGCATATTCAATTCTGCCTAAATTACAAAACATCATTTTTGCCCACTCCCAAAGATATCTTGCGATGAATATGTTGATGTGTGAATTCATAACTGCTTTGAGTGAATGCAAAATAAAAAAATTATAAACCTCAATCTTAAGCGAGTAATAAGTACTGAAAACTGAATAGAAAAAAATTTGTATTCAAATTTTAAAATGATTTCAGACTTACACAGCTCTGCTATTTGGAAGTGCCAGAGAGAGCTTTTCCTTGGAAGTGGAGCGTAAAAAAAAACAAGCTTGAAAAAGCAAAATATGGAAAATATTAAAGTCGGCACGGGTTATCCTTATCCTACGGCTATAAAACTTCATCTATATATGTTACTTACAGCCGGTTTCACCAGCAATTTAAATGGAAAAAGATTTTTTAATTTCTGTCAATATCCATAAAAGGTTCACAAAAAGTTAAATCGTTTTCCACTTAAGTGCTTTCGTGAAATTGGCTGTTAGGCTAAAAAGCACACACATAGACGATATGTATAACATAATTTGCAAACAAGTGTTTTTCCATATATTCTTGGGACAGTCTAATGTACATATGTACATACCAGCTTTGATGTTATTATGTTGCACTTCAGAGCTACGTAATACGGCGGCCTAACTGTTTGATATTATGCAGATCTTCGAAGTTATACCTCTAATAAGGCATTCTCTGCCACGAATTTATATTGCCTTAATCGCTACTTGAAAACTGGTAGTATAGGTTTTTTGAAGTTCGTCCTAGCAATACCAGCTCCAATTTGGATTCCTTTGTTCCAGAGGGTTCTACCTGGAATGGATACCTTACAGATGAGCATTTACTAACCCAAATGCGATTGCGTTCTGTTAGTTTTACATGCTCAATATGGTGTAAATGAAAGAGCACAACGCTGCAGTCAAGTGCATTAGCCCATTGGCAAGCAAACGCCAGTTTAACTATAGTGGTATGGAACTTCAAATGTCTTCGCATTTTTGCCTCCAGTCGTCCGGCTTGTGCAGTAACAGCTTTAAGTAGCACTCAAGCAGCTTTGGCAAGAAAAGCAAAAATATCTTGAAGACAAAAGCAGGAGAGGGGTTATTGCGACTTGTACTTCGCCTACTCTACTTTAGTTATGCGCTGCAGATGCACTAAAAAGCTTCAAATGCAATAAATACAAAGTGGGTATAGTGCACAATGTACATATGTACATTAGACTGTCCCAAAAAGCCCAAGTTGTTTGTTTTTAACGCTTACCCCTTCATTTCATTGGTTTTGTATTAGAGCAAGACGACGGNGGCAAGAAAAGCAAAAATATCTTGAAGACAAAAGCAGGAGAGGGGTTATTGCGACTTGTACTTCGCCTACTCTACTTTAGTTATGCGCTGCAGATGCACTAAAAAGCTTCAAATGCAATAAATACAAAGTGGGTATAGTGCACAATGTACATATGTACATTAGACTGTCCCAAAAAGCCCAAGTTGTTTGTTTTTAACGCTTACCCCTTCATTTCATTGGTTTTGTATTAGAGCAAGACGACGGCCAGACCTTCGTTATTTTATAAAGGTTGAAAGCTTCTTTATGTATGCCCTCAACACAGGTAATAACAAACCCAGACTATAAAATTTGGATAGTGGTGGAACTATCGAAACGGTCTGGCAAGTGAGGAAACATCTTTTAATAGTTCCCCAAGTGACATATATAAAAATCAGCTTTTATACTATGACGAAAGTATAACTTAAATTTTTCATGGTTTAAGGGTGTCTGGCAGGTGGTAGGAAGTATGCTAATACCATGTCCCTACCGGAGCTAACCACGTAGTTATGGCTGTTGAGTNTAGTTTCGCCATATAAAAATGACAGCACTTAACCATTTCACTGAGATGGTTAAAAGCTAACCAACTCGAAACCACGTCGAAAGTTTGATACAACCATATGTTTTCTCGCCATCTGTGGGTCATTAGCGTTAAAATGTAAAAAATTCGTTCCTTAC
>NW_016168662.1:0-4169 GCF_001687245.7 Rhagoletis zephyria
TTCTGACGGAGCTGGTGGTATTGCTCAACGTTATTTTACACAGCCGTATCAGTTTCGAGTTGATGCCAAATACAGACATCGCGGCGTATAGGCAACTCCTTTAAGTGCTATTGAATGCGCCTTTGAAGTCGATAAATAGGTGGCGAATGTCGATCCTTTTACACGGGTCTTTTCCAAGATTTAGCATCTTGGTCAATGGTGGATTTGACAGGCCTAAAGCCACACTGATAAGGCCCAATCAGTTCGTTGACGGTGGGGTTTAGTCTTTCACCATGATTCAATGATTACAGGTTGTAGCAATCGTATAAAAACAACATTTACCGTTGGTATGAACTCGTTGTGTCAACAATAGCTTATTTATGTATTCATACTCGTATGTATATGTATACCCTGCATACCAGGATTTTAGAGTATTCTAAATGCTTTCAGAATCTTTTTATGAATTTTTCTTTAAGAAATCGTACAGAAATTTCTTTACCAATTCTTGTCAACCGCTTCATATGTGTTTCTTCAAAGATTCGTAAAAAAATCGTAACAAACTTCCGATACTCTTAAAGATTTCGGGAGCATTTTGTTTGCGGGGTATATATTTACGTGTATGTGGATGTATACGAGGATATGCAAACAAAGCAAAAAAGGCGATAATTTGACATAACCGTGCTTATAAGAAAAAGCATGGCTTCGATCGCTCTCACCTGTAATTGATACGCCTTGGCCTTTCACACAGCACGCTCGATAAGACCTTGTTCCGCGGTATTTTACGCGAAGGGCGTGCCGCCTTTCTTGTGGATTGGGCGAAGCACACTTAAATTCCAGTCGTCGGGCATGCGTTCATCTGACTATATTCTGCATAAGAGTTAATGTATGCACCTTATCAACTCCTCGCCGTTCTTACAAGAATTCTCCCTGGTCTTAAAACCTTCCGTAAGTCGCATAACTCTCCGGTGAAATTTTCGGACCGTTTTCCTTTCGGCCAGCATTTCAAGCTCTTCGCATTGACGTATTTCCGTGCATGCGTTGCGCCCGATCGCAGCGTGACCCTGAAGGTGGCATCTTTTTTATCTGCAGCTTCCTGACATTCCTTATCGTACCAGTTGTTCTCTCGGGTTCTTTGAAATCTGACTACTTCTTCTCGGTGGTGGTACTTAATGAGCGGGAAATGTGGATCCACTGCTCGCATATGTCGGCTGGTTGAAAAGTGCACTCTGAGAGCAGCTGTGAAAGTCGAGTAGCGGTTGCATGGGCTGTCTGTTGTGATTCTGCTTTTCCAGGTTAACCTTTCATTGCATTTTGAAGCGCACATTTTTTATTGCACAGATGCGGTTGCGTCCGAGTCGATGTTTAGGCCTCGGAGTGTACGTACATCTAAAACACTGGAAACGTGCCTTCCGTCTATCAAAACATGATTGATTTGGTTTCTCGTTTTTCGATCCGCAGACAGCCACGTAGCTTGATGGATCTTTTTATGTTTGAACCCTGTACTGCATACTATCATGCAGCGGGCCCTGGGGAAGTCGAACAGCCTCAGTCAGTTGTCGGACGTTTCGTTGTGGAGACTAAATATTCCGACAGTGGTTCCAAAGATCCTTGCCCACTCTGGAATTGCGATCGCCAAGCTCGATTTTGATATCATGCTGGCGGCAGCGCTCTTATGTGCGCCCCAAGCGAAAAGAGATCCTTGGACGCCTCGTCCTTCTATTCCGTTGGGGCATGGGCGCAGATGAGCGAGATGTTGAAGAATCTCGCTTTGATGCGGATTTTGCCTACACACCCGTCCACCGAAGTTGACGACATTAATCGGCGCCAGCGTGTCTCTCCCTCCACAAATCCAACACCGAATTAGCGCCCCTTTGCATTCCAGCTGTAGTAGACGTCGCAAGGCCCAAGACATTGCTTGCATTGTCCCGCTCAACGCATTTCTTGGATGGCCGTGATCTCAGCTCTTGTCCTTGCGAGGACATCTGCCCGGCTGGGGCAGAGGCACCTTCCCCATTAAGGGTCCGGACATTCCAGGTGCATGCCCTCAAACCGTAGTCCTTTAAACGTTTGCCGTGGTCGTCGTCATAAAGAGGGTGGGGGTTTCATACGAGACTTTTTTCGCTTTTTCATTGGAAGGGGTTCTTACGTGGCGCACAACCCATTGCTGGGACGGGAGTTGTTTCGCAGACGAATACACATTTATATAGCGAGCCGCTTGCTTCAGGACAGATACCCACTTGCAGCTGCATACCCAGAACAACGCCTATACCCCATTGCACTCATTACCATTACCACTAGCATTATCACTCACATTACTCTTACTACTACCGTTACCATTACCATTTTCATTACCATAACTATCATTCCTTTCATATCAAATAAAGCGCTAAATAAGCTTGCTGTTTACCCACGGCAATTGCAAATTGGCTATTGTCTTCTCTACCGTCAGCGGAAGTTGCGCATACGACCTGCTAACCCTCCATATATACAAACATGAGTATGTGGTAATTAAATTGTAATTTGGTAGCTTGCTTGTTTATTTGAATGCATTGTGTTTGTCGCCAGCTTTTAATTGACCAAAACAAAGGCGTGAGTGTTGTCTGAAAACAAAAAAAATCAAATAATCAAAAAGGGCACAATCAAACTAACAAAGAAAAACATTTTTGATGTGACGATCTCGCCAAAGATAAAACCTGCAAATGCTCATTGGCTACGCACTAATTTGCACAATTTTCTCAAAACCAACAACATAGTTAATGTAATAAAGTAATTCTAATCGGTCTTTGTTAAAGTTTATGCGCAATAGAGCTACAAACGCAGATTTATCTCTGATGCACACAAATGTACATGTGTATGTATGTATGTATGTGTATGTATGTACAAATGTTTATGCAATTTCACTCATTTGCAATATTTGCATTTGTTTGATCCCTGTAAAGTCCAAATGGCTGCGAATTCGTTTGCAGTCAGTGTTGCCACGGACAAATTTTTTTTCCAAACCAAAACTTTCTACCAAAATCAACCAAAACCTACCAAAATTTTATTCAAGTTTTTAAGTCCAGTTTATTATAATTGTAGGTTACATAACATTTAGAAAAAATAAAACACAGCTATTACAATAAAAACAAAGTACCTACGTAAAACAATTAATTTTACTGTCAGCCAGATTTTCAATTCAAACTCAGTTTACTAAGTTTAAACTGGCACTGAACTGGCCCCTAAGAAGTTAGGCACTTTGGAGGCGCTATGTTTAAAATTTTGAATGAAGAAGACAATCGTTCCGCAAAGTGTATCTGTCTGCTATTTGTGATACGTGAGCAGTCACATAGAATATGCTCTGGGGTTTCTTCCACCAGCTGAATGGAGCATGCAAGTGCATTTGGGCTCCACGCTTTGCAGGACAGCCAGCTTCGTTACCTTCAAACGCTTCATGTCCCTGAATGATGGGTTCAGCGTTACGTTTTGTGAGTTTCCAAGTGGTTCAAACAAGTTTTATAGCATTCCACAAGCCTGCTGCCGTTTTAAAAGAGTCTAAGGCCTGCCTGAATATCCGACATAATATTTAATTTGACCCCATTTGTCCTTCTAACCTTGTAGTGCTTGTAGAAGGATACCTCAGGATTATCCAGGATTGGCTTTAGAACCTCCAAATGACCCCGAAGATCCCAAATATTTATGGCGATCATATTGGGCAGCCGTAGGGCGCTCCAGCAGGCATCTTTTTCAATCCGAATAGATAAAGGAAAAACGCTTGTAATGACATAAAGGCCATCCGTTGGTCAGGTGCTCATATCTCCTGTGATGGCCACGCGGACCAGTCGGCGCTGCTTGCTCAAGGTGGCACCCGCCATTACTTGCGTAGCTTTTGGTCACCAGGCCAGTGTCGCATATGTGACAACGGGTCGTACTACCATATTACCAAAAACCAATAGGTTAGTTTTGGTGATATTCCTCAAGTCTTACAATGAAGTCTTTGTCAGGTGAAATATTCGTGTAAACAAGGTTGCTAAAATGTTTGGAGATACTTATTTTATGTTTTATATTTTATATTTTATATTTTATATTTTATATTTTATATTTTATATTTTATATCTTATATTTTATATTTTATTTTTTATATTTTATATTTTATCTTTTATATTTTATATTTTATATTTTATATTTTATATTTTATATTTTATATTTTATAT
>NW_016168662.1:9092-18852 GCF_001687245.7 Rhagoletis zephyria
ATTGCCAACAACAGTGGTAGCAGCACCAGTAGCAAGCAGCTCCAGCAAAAACTGCAATGCTATGACGATTGCAGTGGACTGATTTGGTTTGGTGGATAGTCGACATAGCGTTGCTGTGATTAATTCAAACTGGGTTGAAGTGCAGCTAACGGAGCGTACAGCAATCATCGAACTCGCAAATTGTCGTTAAATGCTGCTGGTCATCAGCAATGCAATCGCCGATGGTTGGTCACAATAATCACACGCACATGTATGCATACATATGTACATGTATATGTATGTATGTACATATATATATATGCATGTATGCATCTACATTGCAGTATATGAATTTAAGAGTTGAAAACCGGCATTGCCACTTTGAGTGCTGCAAAAACTTGCGATATTTACGATAATCTCGAATGGAGTGTATGAAAAGGAAAAGTATTTGACTTTTGTGTACTAGCATTAACATTAATGCATTATTTGTAGCAATTTGTAAAAATTAGGGATGTGCGATTAATCAATTAATCGAAAAAGCTGATTAATTGAAATCTGATTAATTAATACAATTAATCATTTTTGATTAATCAAAGCGATTAATTTCTCAATTCATTACATTTTAGTTAATCAGAATCTAATTAATTTTATTAATCAGAAAATTGATTAATCATAACCTGATTAATCAGAAACTTTAATAATTGCTGCTATATTTTGTTTGAAAATTGTGAGTGGTAAGAAGTTCGTGAATGCAGAAGGATTCGCGAGCGGTGATAAGTTTGTGCGAGGGGAAGATTTTATGATTGGTGAAAAGTACTTGAGCGAAGAATTCGTGAGTGGTGAACAGTTCGAATTTGGTAAGAGATTCGAAGGCATTGAATAATTCAAAGGCGCTGAAAATTTCATTACTAGTGAAGAAATCGAGAATGCTGAAGAAATTGCGAATGATGAAAACTTTTTGAATGGTAGTTTATGATTAATAAAGGATTCGTGAGCGTTCCTGTGTTGTAAGAAACTCGTGAGCAAAGAAGGATTCTTGGGAGCTGAACAGTTCGTGGGTAGTAATGCATTTGCGCTGAAAAGTGCGCTGAAAGTTTCGTGAGTGTTGAAGAATTCTTGTGCGTGAATAAATCTTTGAAAAATCCGTCAGTAGTAAAAAGTTCGTGAGTGGTGAGAACTTTGTAAGTGGTGAAAAATTCGTGAGTAGTGAAGAATTTGCAAACGGTGAAAAGTTTGTGCGCTGGGAAAATTTGATAAGTGCTGAAAAATTCGTGAGTGGTGAACTGTTCGTATTTGGCAAGAAATTTGTAAGCTTTGAAGCGTTCGAAGGCGCTGAAAATTTCATTACTAGTGAAGAATTCGTGAGCACTGGAAACTTCGTGAGCGGGGAAAATTTCAAGAGAGTTGACGAAGTTCTTAGCACTGAGACGTTAGGGAGCGATGCACTACATCTGACTTTTATCTGCAACTTTATCCGAACACTTCGTTTGACCTCAAATTAGGACAGAGCTAACATATTTTCTCAACATTACTTTGTATGTGTCTATACAGAAACAACATTTTCTCCGAAACAATATTTTTTCGAGGCTACATGCATGACTATACGTAAAAGAAATAAACATGTGGTCTGACAGGATCCTTTCCCCACCAGTTTTTACGTCCCGAACCTAGCTCAACCAATAAATGGAGTGTGTTTGAACTGCCGATTACTCGATGTTGGCTTTCGAAAAGTCATTTATGACTTGTAAATAAAGGAATATCGTTGATGGCATCCATGATACAAAAATTTAAATATTTGTATCATGGATGGCATCGTTAGAAATTACATACATATCTTTTGCAATCCATTTGGTCGAAAGGTTCCAACTATTCTGTACAAATTTTTTAACCGTTGTTTTATGATTGCAAAATCTGCATCACGAAACTATACCTTTTGAAAATATGTTCTACATATGGAAAAATTAATCCGATATTTACCTTAATATATTGGACTTCTATGGAGCCACATTGTTACTCATATCTGAATAAGCTGTTGACAATTACTAAGTTCGTTTGAGTTGAAATATTCTCACAATTTTTTCATTGCATCAATTGTGGCCGCCGCCTTGTCCTTATGCCACATAATTAATGGCTATTTTCTCATGCTTGCAAATATACAAACTGTGCAAAATATATGTATACATACATATGTACGACTGTACAACTGAAAAGCAAAAAGTCACAAAAGCATTTCATTGCTATTTAAAGAATGCTTATGAAAAGCGAAAGTAAATAAGAAAACGTCGAAACCGGTATTCGAACGCATATTTGAGGCAGTAAATATATTGTAGTATGTACTCGTGCGAGTATAAGTATGAAGTACATACATTCGAGTAAGTAAACAAGTGAGCGTTGTAACAAGTTGTATAGAGGCGATTGAAGTGCAACCCGGTCAGTGGTGGCAACTAGTAACATATGCATACACACAAATTTACATATGTACATACATTAGAGGCGTCCTTATTTGTTTCGACATTTAAAAAATGGTTCTTGTCGATAGCCGTCCGGATAGGGTTTTCCTTCTCGTCTGAAAGGTGTACAGTGAAAATTTGAAGTCTTGCCATCTTGCCTCGTGTTCGTTCGATATCACCATGCACTGGATGCATTAGCGCACACAAGGGGTGGGTTTTGTGGTTCAAACCGCCCTAAAGCTAATAGCCTCAAATACAAATTGTATCTTAAAGCTTACAGCTCTCAAGAAAAATCAAAAGAAATATTTATTATTGTTGCTGCTGCTTGAAAAAGCACTTTGCTTTTGCTGTAAATTTTCTTGAGGAAATAAATATACAAGCATTTTTTTCTTGAAAGCTGCAAACTGATTTAAGAAATTTTCATAGAGGAAGATTTCTTTTCCATTTCTTGTGCATAATTTTATACATATGTATGTATGAATTTTTCGTTTTACTTGAGAACTCTTTAAAGCTTAACTGCGAATGAAAACATTGTCCTAAGAATATGCAATGCATACCAAATTACTGTTGTTTTTTACACTTTACAGCCTGAAACAGTTTACCACTGCTATGCACTTAACAAGAGTTCGAAAATTTAATTTGCCAACTTCGAGTTCGTTCCACCAAAATGAGCACAAGTTCAGTTAATTTTTACGGAGCCGAAACCGGTTTGTCTCCAAACCAAATTTGACAAGGGATGTCGGAAAATCGTTCCACATTACATCACACTCCTACCCTGTCGGAAACACCAACAACGAAAATGAGAATTAAAAAAATTTGTCAACCGCGAAAAAAACACAATCTCTATAGAAAACCAGAAACCAGAAATCGAGGAAAATGAACATAAAGGTGTAAAAATTTCATGGAACTAATTAATTTATTTGTATTGAATTTTTTTTTTTTAATTTTTTATTACTTTTGAAAGTTATGCGCATCTTGTGTTTAGAGAACTTTTTATTAAACAATTAATTTTTAAGCAAAAAATAAACAGACTTCAATTCTCATATAGAAATTTAAGAGTCACGTTGATTTCTTCATGATGCAATGATCGGAACTAAACCGAATTACGGGACGACCCTTGAGGTACAATATTTTCGCTAAAACATTGACATTTCGCTAAAACAGTTATTGAAATCGGTTCACGTGGTTCAAAGTTATGCGGTAGTATACATTAAAAAGAAAAAAATACTCCGACGTAGTGATAACCTCCCCTTTTTTTGAAGTCGGTTGAAAATGTTTGAGTTCTTTGTTAATTTTATGCAAATAAAGTGCAATTTATGAAACTTTAAAAAGTTTATTTATTTATTACATACTGTACATAAAACTTGCATAAATGTATTTTAAAGAACGTATTATCTGAAGCCAATTTTCAGTATTTTCTGGTGATATAACTTTGGAAGTATAAAACCCTCCTCAAAATATTTTCCTGGGTGCGCCCCTGACTGGATGCTTGTACTCACTAAGAGTATCGAAGAGAATACTGGATGATACTCAAAGTAAGCTACAAAATACTCGATTCTACTCTTGTACTCATACGCAAAATTTTAGTTCAATGACCACTTACAATATAAAAACATATAGTGGAGAAAGGCGTTTTTTTTTCTGAAATTAAAGTTTCTGGCATAGAAAACAGTCGTTCACAAGGAACTGACGGCAGTGGAAGAGCCCCATATAGATTATGGTGAAAAGTTTCAATTGTGCTCCCATTTCACTGTAATTTTTTATCTGTAGTATTTTTGCTTCCGAATGCAGAAATGTGTTAAATCGCATAGAGTTGCATGTCCTACTATTTTGAAACGAGGTTACTTGTAAATAGTGTAACAGTGGACGTTAAGAAGTGATCGTTTTCTTGTTATTGAAATTTCTCTTCCAAAACGAATTCTCGATCCTCCTCTGATTATCCAAAACTTTTGATCTCCGCTTTTATGTGTTATTTTAGACTTAACCCTAGCACAAGTGAGTGGTCCACTTGGTCAAACCGTTTCTCAAAATATACATCATCATATTTTTTTAGCTGTGGCAACACATACCAATTTTCAGTTGCATCTTCACAATTTTTGCAAACAACTTAATACTGGCACACTGTACTCTATAACCACCAACTAACTACTTGTACTCACGGATGGAAGTACACAAAATACTCAGTACTTGGAGAACTGGTGTCGGAACGTCACTCGTATTTTGCCTGTTTACCACCAAGCCCATTCGCATTGCTTCCATATCCAACTTGGAAAAGAGATTAAAGAAATAAAACGAAAAGGAGTCGCCCTCTCTGAAATCTCATTTCGTATCAAACGTCTTCAAGGGGACCTTCCCATATCTGACTTAGCTGTGGGTTTTTCTCAACGTCATTTTACACAGCCCTATCATCAACCTTCCGTGCAGCCGAAAGCGGCTTTGAAATCGACAAACAAATGGAGGGTGGGCGATTTGTTCTTAAGCTCTCCGCACTCACGCACTTCGGCCTTATTTCTCATAATACAAATCTCTTTCTCCTCAACTCTTGATAACGCTCTAGCACGATCGAAGCGTGGCCTTGTAGGCAGCGTCATTCTTCTCTGCGGCGGCTTGACAGTTATTCCTGCTGGCTCGCTGGAAACCAATTATCTACTTCCTCAGGGTAAGGCATTTCGAAATCTAGGCCCTGCTTATAAGTTTATGCTTTTCATATGTCATGGGTTGGGTTGGGTTAGGCGGCACTCCTAAGTGGACCCATTTAGACTCAGGATCCTTCGTAACACCGCATGAGGTTTGCATTTATCCCCGTTCCCCTATAAACCACTTGATGCTTAGTAAAAAAGTGCATAAGCAACAAATATCCATTGCTTTGACGTCATCAAAAAAATAACTGCCAAGACCTTTTCCTCTCCACTTTGGTAGACCCGGGCAGTGGCATAAAAGAAGTTGGATATGTTCTTCTACGTCCTCGTCTGCGGTAGTCGTGTATCCAGTCTATGTGTGTGCGGAATGTCTCAACTATCTCGTTAAGAGATCGGCGGCTTTCAGCAACTACTTTCATCGACATTTTTACCGGGGATTTAAAAGTAGTGGTTAGCAGTGCACACTACCGTTCCGCAGAGCCTGGGTTCCAGCCCAGTTTTCGTCCAACACCAAAAAATAAAATAACAAAAAAAAAAATCATTTCTAATATCGACGGCCCTTAGGAGGCAATGACATGCAAATCAGCTGATCGTTTGACACTTTTCATGAACTTACAGGAAAAAAATGTCCGGACTAAATCCTGCAACTTCTGACTAGGAACAGTTGCTCAGTTACTCTCTCAAAAGTATTCCCACTTATAGGTTTTATGTCAATAGCAACGATTTCCTGTAAGTTCTGACTAAATCCTGTAAACCGGACTGCTATTTGAACAGACTAAGGGCCGGTTGTTCAATATCTGGTTATCACTACTTGCTGGTTAAACATCATTATCGACGTTTTCGACATAATGCATTTAACATGTGATCGATAAAGCAGTCGTTGTATATAACCAGAGCTTCTACCTCCGATTAGTGCTAATCATACATTGCACAACCGGCCCTAAATATGTATTACTTAAATAAAAAGGAATAACTCAAAATAAAAAAAAATTGCAGGTAGGCGGTGCAAGAGCCGAGATATTTGGATAACCCGTATTTATGGTTCGATTTGGTTCATATTTAGAAAGCTTGTTTTAAAAAAGATTTTTTAGCTACAAACTTATTTCGAAATTGCCTTGGAATAATACTTTAGACTCAGAGATGTTTAAGAGCCTATAGAGTGTACCCGTCGCCTACGCCAAGAACAGTGGTGTTTTGCTGGATTCTAAGTACACAAAGTCCTTCACTACTTCAAAGTTGAAACTACCAGCAGTGATGGGCGTCCCGAGCCGCTCTCCGTACCTGTGCAGGAATTTGGGTAAATTTATATGAGTTGCATATATTTAAATAAGTAGTATCTACAATTACATATGTACTTACATAAGTACATACATATGTTCAAGTACCTCTAATTATGTGTTTAACAATTAAACATTGCCATGTTAACGCACCAACTTCAACAACGTAACTAACTGTATTGTCTGCACAGCTCAATGTTAAAGAAAATCATAATTGAATCAGTTGAAAAAAATCTAGAAAATACTTAACAACCAAAAATACATAAACAATAGTTAAAGTAAAAAAAAAAAAAAAAANGCTGTTTGGCTGGTAAGTAATGGAAATTGTACGCGTTGACGACATAAAACACGCTTTGAATGCCGACAACACAATCTAAGTACGTATGAGCGCATATGTACAAAAAGCTAAAGTTGTAGCGCGTACCGCTGCCAAGTAGCTTGGTGGTGGTGCTGTGCTAGTGGCTCAAAGGCACTTACCACAACATCGGCGGTGGTGGTGCTGGTGGTGTAAGCGGCTAAAGTCACAGCCACAACCATTACAGTAGTCCGATTGTCAGCAACAGCATCGAACATTTAATCTTTTTGGTTTCTTACCTATTTCCCATTTATGTATTTTAATTTTTTTGGTGCTGGAGCCACACACTAAGCGCTGACTGAACAGGCAGGCGCTTCATTAAGCTGAGAGTCCGACTTTTACCTTCAGTTACAGACGAGTTTCACAGCAGTGCGGTTCAAATCGATCGTGGTTGAGGTTTGTGCATACGACTCAGAAAATAATTGCAGTGCGGTAATGATATTTGCAAATAGTACATAAACGACTTAAACACTAACGGCAAATATATATGCGGAAGTGTGTAGCAAAAGATCACTTACAAATTTTGAGGGCTTGGCTTGGCACTCATGCATTTTCTAAGGCGTCATAGGATAATTTGAAGGCTAAAAGAAATAAAAATAATGATATAATGACTATGTGTTATATTAAGTTACTTACTCCGAATTATAAGGTGCATATTTGTTATGAACACAAGCAAGCGCACAAGTGCCCAAAATTGAACCTAATTGTTTCCATAAATTCCAATTGAGATATTAGCAGGGCATTTAGCTACTTGAAAAACAGTGCCAGTGAATGTTAGGGCATTCTTTTGAATTTGAAATATGGAAAAATATTTTTTCATTTTCACTTTTATTTCAACATATCGAACCCTAACCGCCAAAATAACGTAAGCGGCATTTTTTTTCAAAATTTTCTTTTTGATGCAGAAATGTATCTCGATGCTCTAGTAATATTTCTGCATCAAAAACAAAATTTTGAAACAAATGTCGCTTACGTTATTTTGGCGGTTAAGGCTCGATATGTTGACTAAAAGAAAAATACTGATAAAAATAAAATATTTCACACAAACAACAAAAAATATAATCCATAATCACATGAGGCTATTGCCTGACATTTTTAAAATGCACTTAGTGGCACTATGATAGCACAACAGAGTAATCATAGTCAACTTATGTACAGTTGTCGAAAAAATTATAGCCGCAACAACTTTTCACAAGTTTTAAAATATTATTTCTGTTGTCATTTACTTAATTTTGGTTAGATTTTTATAGTTCATTCTTTAACAACATCCGTATAATTACAAGTTTAAAGGCAGTGTCACACGATGCGGTATTTGCCAAAATTTGGTGCAAATCGTATCCCAATTGTGTGAATACCCAAATATTTTTCTTTAGAACATCGCTGTATGGTACTAATCTTTTGACTATAAAAAAAATTCTAATTTTTATTTTTTTATTTTAGACCAATAGCCCAATATAAAAATGTACAAATTTAGCCAGTGGAACTGCTTTAAAAATGTATGCAATTTAAAAAAATTCAACAAATTTTCGTAAAAATTTAGAGTTTTTTTTAATTAGTTTCTGAGTATGCAGTTTTGTAGAGCATTGAATTCTAGTAGAATAATGTACAAGTTTCAAAAAGACTACGATTGATTTTTTAGAATTTTTAAAAAACCTCGAAATTTGCACGAAAGTTGTGATCTCGCGAACGGCTGTACCGATTTTTTGAAATTTTTGACACACTTTCGATATATTAAGGGAGCGTGGCATCATCCATACATATCGAATTTTTCATAGCGTATATCTCTGGAAATATTTGTAGTAGTGTCCTGGCAATTGGTATAGAGATTTTGGGGCTACTGGAAAAGGAGGCGTGGCGCTTCCCAAACAAATTAAAGCTTTTATCTATCTGTAAATATATGCATACACCCATAATACAGTGCTTTTTTATTTTTCATAATAAATTTGTTTGTTAATTGTTTATAGAAATATAGTTCACTTTGCATCAAACGGCACCAAATTTTGGGTATGCAGTTTTATAGTTTACTCAATTTCAGTACCATAAAGTGCAAGTTTTAAATGGCTATAAGTTACCGTTAATTTTTGAGAATTATTTTCGCTGATGATGTTGCGCGAACGGTTCGAAGAGATTATTCCCATTTTTAACGGAGCTTAAATTGTGTAACATGACCGTATGGGCCCTGTAACGGTCCCAAGTTATGAAGTTATGTCTTACTATTGCCGGCTCTTCTCGTTCAATCAAAAGGAAATCACGAACTGTGGAAATGTACACTTATAAAAGGAGATGGGATTTTTTTAGGTGCAATGTAAAAATCTAATTGCTTTAATTGCTGCTTACAATTTAAGTCTCCAGTTTGCTTCTTCGCATATTGTTATAATTGTTATTATATTTTTAATGAAGAAGTTAAACCCGACATTTTTGTTTTAAACTTTATTTGATTCAACAACTCCTGGTCTCAGTAAATTTTTGGGTTGGACATCTTCTTCTTCTTCTTCTTCGGAAATCTCTATATTAATATAGGGATGTCCAACCCAACAAGTGCTACTTTGGACTGAGTAGGCAATTCAGGAGTAAAGTCCTCTCTCGACGTACGAAAACCACGCTCTAAAGTCACTCATCATGCCCGTGCTGGTATATGGCGCAGAAGCATGGACAATGACAACATCCGATGAGGCGGCTCTTGGAGTGTTTGAGAGAAAGATTTTGCGGAAGATTTACGGGCCTTTACTCGTTGGCGACAGCGAGTACCGCAGACGATGGAATGATGAGCTGTATGAGCTTTACAACGATATAGACATAGTGCAGCGAATTAAAATACAGCGGCTCCGCTGGCTTGGTCATGTCGTTCGAATGGACGCTCCAGCTCTGAAAGTATTCAACTTGGAACCCGCTGGTGGTAGCAGAGGAAGAGGGAGGCCCCCACTGCGATGGAAAGATCAGGTGGAGAAGGACTTGGCTTCACTTGGCGTTTCCAATTGGCGTCAGTTGGCACAGAGGAGAAACGACTGGCGTGCTTTGCTGAACTCGGCCAAAATCGCTTAGGCGGTTACAGCGCCAAAG
>NW_016168663.1:0-9417 GCF_001687245.7 Rhagoletis zephyria
TGAGGGCAATATTAATGTTATTTGGTGGCTATAGTCAGGCTTAAGTATAAAAATCAACAACAGCCTGGTAGTGGTAGCATTATTTTATTAGTTATGTTCAATATTGCGATTTTTTACGAACGTGAATTTGTAACTGTATTAAATAATAATAGCGAGAAGTAAGACTAAGCATAATTTTATTTTCGAATGTTGCACGCAACAATTTTAATTAGCCGATACCGGTAACGACATCGACACCTTAGCAAATTATGTCGTTTACAACAATAACGAAAACTCAGAGAATTGCTATGAAGAAATTTGCAAAAAAGTATATACAAATAGTTGCTCAATGAAGAAGTATTAAAAAAAAAAAAATGAAAGAGTGAACGAATTTTGTTTGGAGTGAAAAATGGTGCAAACTGATATTCGTCGGTGCCCAGCGCTGTAATAGCGTGGAAATTTGCGCATGCGCACCATCGAAACCACTTTAATTTCAACATTTGTGAGGCTTTATGCCTCTTGGGCAATTTTCCGCGCTATCTTTCAGCTATTCAGCTAACGAAAGTTTGCACTCATCGAAATTTGGAACGGATATCACTGTGGTTTTTTGTTTGAGGGTATTTACATTAGGGTGCTTGGTATTAGTAAGTTTATATATTATGGCGTAAAAACAAGTATTTAACCAAAACAGTGTTTACACTTTGCTATTAATATTAAATATATGCATATGTACATTTGACCGTACCTTTTTACAAGCAAACAAACGCCGTATTTTTGGAAAGTCGCCTTTTTAAATTCTTCGGTGACACCTACATTCGGCAATCTTTTTTTTTGAATCGGATTGAAATAAATACATATGGTTTTTGTTGCGCTTTAATTTACTGACTTAAGAGTGAAAGAAACAGAGATATGGTTGGAAAGTACAAGAATACGGTACTTGAGGTCAACAAACTTTAGAACCCAAAAAAAAAAAATAAAACAATTGTTTCCTCGAGATCCGACTATAAATGCCGAATATAGAACGAAATTACAAATCGACCCCCTGCACTCGCCCAATTTTTTTCCGGTACGATCTAATGCACATATTAGTAGACACAAAACAAAAAAGAAAAAAGAAATGTAAAAGACACATAAATAATATATAGATACTTTTCATTCGAAAAATATTGCAATTAAGGCAAACTTTTTTTGACATTATATTTGACAAAAACTACAAATTTCCGGAACTACTTAAAAAAATCAATTTGGTAAATAGCGGCACCCTAATATCTATACCTTTTAGTATTGATGATTATTGGATTTTTTTAAAATATATTTAATAAACCGTTCACTCAAGTTATAGCACTTTAAAATGAAAGCTGTTAGATTTTTTGACTTTCCTTAAATCATTTCGACATATAAATAGGGGCGTTAAACTATCAGGAAGTATAGAATGGAAGGTGGGTGGCTCATCGATGACAGCATATATTTGGGGTATTCACAACGGTGTCGTATTGTTGTATGTCGTAAACTTTAAACGCCCAAAAAAATAAATTAAAGGCATTTGCAAAGTACCATCAAAGTCATATNTGTTTTCAATGAGCATTTTTTCATTTGCTCCAGAATTTTGGGTACATTTTCTTATAGTACCTCTCATTCTTTTTTTATATTACATATACTGTAAATTTTGCTTAGCTGCACATCCCTCTTTGCACGAAAAACTTGTGCACCTAACCGAAAAAGGCACTTAAGCGAATTTTTTTTTACTACTTCAATGAGGAAGGTATCCGAATCCCTATGAAACCAAATAATGGAGAGGCACTTATCACGTAGAAAATAATGCAAGCGAAATTTTTTTCGAATGATATCTTATTATCTATATAACTAGACAAATTGATAGCCATTTCCGTTGTTCTGCGATATGAGTAAAATAAATAAAAGCTTGTAAAATTCGGTAATTGTAGGCCAGTGCAGATAAACGTAATACTTTCTTTGATAATTGATACTAGTTGCACAATTTTTAAGGCAGCTATCGCCAATGTGCAGGTATGTTGAATGCATCTATCGGAGCAGTTTCCTTATAAATGTTAAAAATAATGTCTCAGATGCGCATTTTGGGGTAGGTATCTTAAATGTGCACTTAAGCATAAAGGCAGCAAAGCAAAATATACTGTACATTTTTGCAGTGTAAAAATAGTTGGTTGTCGTTTCAAGTTCTCTAAACATTTATTTAAGCTTTTACATACAAACTTACGATATACAACAATACGACACGTAGGACCACCGATGTGAATCCGTCAATTATTTCGTTTTCCATATTCGATCGATACCTCTCTTCCCCACCATATATATGTACTAGGGATGTTTCGAATGTCATAGTTTTCACATTCGCGAATACGAATGCGAATGCGAATGTTAGCNCATAGTTTTCACATTCGCGAATACGAATGCGAATGCGAATGTTAGCAATAACATTAAAAAAGCTATAATTAACTTAAGTCATCGTTTTTATTACTTAAAAATTTTGTAAATTATTAGAACATTGAACGTGGGCTTAACCTAAATAGTGTTCAAATCTAGTAGTCAAAGTTCAAAAGGGGCATATTATATTTCAAAAAAAGTTACTTTGCTGCCTTTTCTTCCATGAGACGATTTCTTATAAGGCCGGCTGCATTGAACAATTGCTCACTTTGAACGCTGACGGGGGGAGCGCTCAAATATTTGCGGGCCAGATCTGTCAATTTGTCGTATCTTAGGTTAGTTTTCCACCAATCGAGAGGATTTTCTTCGAGATGAGCTCGTTTTTCTTTAAGATAGGCCTTCAATTGAGCTTTGATTTCACATTTTTTAATTCTATACCAAGCCTTCGCCTTCGCTGGAGGAATCTAAAATTACTTATTTCTAGGTTGCTTATAAGACTTTTAGCCGTACTTGTTGAAGGCCCATCAATGTTGCTTGATATAATACTTAACCGTTTAGCGCCTGAAGCTAAAAGCCGGTTATTGTCCGCACTGTGGTTAGACAGACATTTCAACAACATTAGTGTGGACACTCTGCCCATGTACACATTTGCAAAACATTCGTATCATTTGATACGAATGCGAATATTCGCAACATCCCTGCAACATATCGAATATTCAAAATTTTGATTTAATATACTTTTAAACAAACTGTGTGATACTCTGTTGATACTGCTTCAAGGACGAGTCTGGTCCCATCGCATATAACTTTAATTTCTTTCGTGTTCGTCCCTTAGTTCTGTTCTCGTCCCAAACATACACGAATAATCGAAACTAATATCTTGCAATAAAGTATTATAGGATTTGCTAGACCATACGCAACAGCTTAGTTATCGTCCAACGCGCTAAATTATTTTTATAAAATTTTGGGGAAGTTTCAATCATGTAATTCCCGAACAGCTGCAGCTTTCTAGAATAAGACGGGCTGCACTTTTTCTTCATTTCTTGGGGAATTTACGCTGTTAGCGATTAAATTTTCCATAATACCTTTGGTTGACCATAGCTGCACACCAATCAGCTTTAATATGAAAAAACCCAAACAATTTATTCCTATACTCACTCCCGTGGCTGATTGTTATTCATACAAATTTCCAATTTGCCAGTTCACACACTCAGCATGTGAACATTCATCATACATTGTAAAATGTGCATTATTTATAATTAATTATTCGCAAATTCAATTACAAAATTACTCACATGCGTGTGCAGTTGCCCAAAGATTCCATTGTTATTACTAATGTACATTCTTAAAACTATTGCGTCTGTTGATATGCACTTGGCCAAACCCAGTATGGCTGATCTAATAAAGCAAAATCAGCGACATTGAGTCTCAGCAGGCAGAGCAGTCGACGACGCAGTGTCAGCATGTGTCAGCAATAGAACACGCATTTTAATTGAATGCCAATACCCATTAATAACTACGATGAAAATTTTACAATATGTATAGTGAGTTATTTATGTATTTTTACTCCACTTTAAGTCGAGGCATATTGTAATAATTGATATTGTTGCTTTAATTGAATTTATTCCCTCAAGACTCCTGCTGTTTCAATTGCATATTTCATACAAATCACATACATGGTTAACTTGCTGCTTAAGGCAGTTTTTAGTGTGGGGCGTTCTCGCATGCGCAACATCAATTCGATGCAGCATTGCAAAGTCCATCGCCGCCATCATGGTTGCCACTGACAAAAAAAAATATTTACCATCTACTTGAAAAAAGTCTACCAAATCTGGGAAATATCTACCAATAACTTTTTTATAATTATTTTAGTAAAAACTATAGTTTTGTTATTTTTTTATTTATTTTAATCAAAACTATAGTTTTTTTATTTTTTTAGTTATTTCAATAAGAATTAAAATTGTTTTTAAGAACTTTTTATTTAACTAGTTGTACGGTATTTGAGTCATATTATTGACATATTCTCAGTTTCCTTCAACCAAAAGCGGAACTCGAGTTATTATAGACAAATATAGTGACTTAAAAAAGTAATTTTTTTTAATATTCGCAATATTTTTCGAGAAAATTTTTTTTATTGCTTTAACTAAATCCATAAAAATCGAGGATTCAAACTATATACAACATATAGAAAAATTCCAAAAATTTTCGTCTAAATTTCGAATTATTTACTCTGAATTTTTAGAACAACTTAAGGTAGGGAGTTTTAAAGCAAATACTATTTGAGTATAGCCAACAATGTGCTGCTTAAAATTCCCGTTGATTTTTTTATTATTTTTTTCATTGAAAAAAAATGGAGTTGATTTAATTTTTTTTGCGAACAGTCATAGTGCGTAATTACATACCTGTAAATTTTTCCATTATATTTAAATAATCATTTAAAATATTTAGGCAATCAAAAGCTCCTCGGGATTCCAGTAAAATTCGTTTTGAATGGAGCGTGATATGTTCGCCTTATATCGATATACATTTATACGTATGTAATTATATAAAAAGTATGCAAAGAAATTTATAATATAATTAAAGATAACTAGGAGAAATAAATCGGGAACGGAAAGTTCATCAAAAATCTACCAAAATGAGAAAAAATTTACCTTTTTACCAACCCAAACTTTTTCTACCAATTTTGGTAACAATTTACCCAAGTGGCAACCCTGGCCGCCATGTGACCACCTTGTACAGTGGTAACAGTGGTATACATTTACACACACACACACACACATTACTTTATTGATGTGAACTTGAAAATTGTGCCACACAATGTTAACAGCAAATGGTCAATTGCCAGTTGCCACCTGGTTGTTGCGAACGCGCCTACAAGCAACAATTTGCTAATCAAATATCATTCAGCTGTCATGATTTTCATTGTTGTTGCTGTGTCTCGGTTCTCCTCTCGCATCGTCTTTCAATTGATTGGTTTTGTTGTTGGCGTGATTTAATTAACTCAAGCATCGCTGGTCCGATTAATGTACCGATTGATTTTCATATATGGAAAATAATGCAAGGCAAAGAAATAATTTGAATTGCCAATTGATTGGCAGGCGGGAAAAATATTCAGTGCAGTGACTGAAATGACAGTTAAGGAAAATGCTGCGTTTTGCTTGAAATCCAATAAAAAGTTGGAGTTGGATAATTTATGTGGGAAAAATTCCGATTTACATGTGGCGAGTTGATGGCAGATGGATACCTAATTTCATTTTAATAGAATATAATATATAATAATATATAATTTAAATAGAATATAAAATGTGCTTGTAAGTTAACAAAGTATGTAATAAAAACTTGTATTAATTAAAGAAAGTCATTAAAATAAACAGTGTTGCAAATTAGTAGTTTTGTCGATATATTTCACTGGCATATGACTCTCTGCCTTGAATATAAAACGATTTTAACTTTCATGTAAAGCTTTTTTAGCCAAAATTTGTAGCTAAAAAGTGGAATAGTAGTTGTCTTCTAAGGCTTCAAACGAAAAATATTTGAACAATACACACAAATTAGTTGTAAACAAAAAATAATTTAAGTTTATTAGGGATTTAGGAAACAACCATAACAACTTTTGGACTTGCATGAAACAATATCTTACTACGTTCCAAATGTACCTAAAATAATGAGCTTATACCGAAAGTACGTTCAAATTTAAGAAGCTGAAGAGTGAGTACAATTCAACCTAGTTTTACATCACTATTTCGCACCACTTGTTCGCTTCTTTCTCTTCTGCTTCAAAGTTATTCTTTACACTCTCATTCTCATAATAATGTGACGTCACACCTAGTTGCCCTCAGCTCGATTGGCGCAATCTTGTATTCTATCAATCTTGGGAAGTTAACTCACATTCGGAAGTTACTTTTCAATTTATGTACCGGAAAAAATATAGATAACTTCCGAATGTTATTTAAAACTCCACTGTGAAAACGTCATTAAAACTATAAAAAAAGACAAAAAGACTTTAAGTATGTTTAGCACAGCCTCTCATGGCAATTGATACATATAGTTTTCCGCATAATTAACGATATCATTATGACACACAACTGATCACAAGCTAATTATTTTTACAAGCTTTTATTTAAATTGCTTAACAAACTTTTTTATAATTTCGCAATCAATTTTTGACCAACTTCCCGATCACCTAGAGACTTGAAACTTCACAGTCGGCTCAGAACCCGATGACAATGTAATAAAAAAAATAAGTTAATCCGATAGGTGGTGCACGAGTCGATATATATGGTAAACCAGTATTTATGGTCCGTTCATGTTTAGAAAGCTTCCTTTAAAAATATTTGATTCTACAATAGGCTTATTTTTATTTTTATAGTTATTTTTTTATAAAAATCAATGTTTGAAACTTTATAAAAAATTTAGAAGAAATCACAAAGTTTTCATCGACATTTCTAATTTCTTAATCTGAATTTTTAGAACAGTTTTGGGTATGCAGCAAATAAAATATCAGTATATAATAAAGTGCAACGTTGAGGCGACCTAAATTTGCTTTAATTTGTTATTTAAATTTTTTTTTGCTGACGGTCTGTTATAGTCTTTTTCATGTAACGAATGCAATTTAAAGAAACTCGTGTTGATTTTTTTTGTGAACGGTGTGACCATTTTCTGCCAAAAAATATTCATGCTTACATCTATGAAAAAAATGCACAAGACCGTCGCTAATAAAATGATTAACACACAACTAGAGTTTTAGCAGCTTCGCTTTTTGTACTAAATTTTCACAGGCAAACTTAAACATTTTCTAAAAGGTTAAATTAAAAAATTTTAAATTTTCAAGAAAAATTTTGGAATTTTTCTAATTTTTTTTTTAAAGTTTCATCTAAACGCATTTACCGTCGTAACCGCGTAAACTACGACCAGAAATCTGTTTTCCATGCAAAATTAAGTAACGAGGCATTTACACATTTAGATGAGTCACCCTATTGATGTATAGAAGTTTTGTTATAAAATGAAAACAATTTTTATATAAAATTACATAAAACTCCTTCTTTTGATTTACCAAAGTAAAATCTCTTTTCCTCTTGCCCCAGCGCATTTTTGACTTGACACACGCCAGCAATTCTTTGTGAAAAAATTAATTTTTTCCACCTTGAAAAAAGTACTTGTACCAATACCAATACCAATAAATCTGTAATACCTATTTAGTTATTCATTTCCATAATGAAACTTTCTGCTCCTGTATCGATATGGTCAGTGCAGTACAAAAAGTCAAATAGATAATCTATAAAAAAAAACGTTTTTCACTCAAGTCACAAAAAAAGGCAAGACCAATTTATTTGAAAGTATATTTATCATTATCGTAAAATTGCGCAATGCGAATAGACCGCAACGATTTGTTATGATCGGCCAACTAAGTAATAGAAGATAACTAAACAAACGCTTACAGCCATTATCCAAAAATACTTGTACAATTAAATCAACGCCAGGTTGCGCACTTTTTAAATATACATACATAGTACAAGCAATCTATTGTGAGCACTTTCAAGTCATAGAACACTTTGCATTCGATTGCGCCACATTGGGCAATGCCGCCACGCCACTGCCCTGAGCGCTACCGCCGCAGCACACCGGCAACAGCAGTAAACTTGCATACATACACACGGCCGTACATAGTTGTGGCAGCAACGCCTTTGCGTGACCTCCTGAACTGCTCTACATTAATTCGCCAGCCTTTTGCGCAGTTTGTGCTTTCAACTCAGGCTCTTTTATATTAGTCCTCTTTGCTTTTTCTGTTGTCTAACAATATCTTAGATGAAATTAGTTTTGCTTGGATTTATTCTATTTTTCCTCTTCATGCTTTGTTTGGCTTAAACTAAGCGTAGCTGTGTGACCGGCGGAAGCTTTTAGCTACAGTTCGCTTTTGTTATTATTTGTGACTTACTTTGTTTTAAACTATGGTTTTTGAATTTTTTTTTTGCAACTTGCTTAAAACTTTGTTGCAAGTAGTATACTCACAAGTTGCCTTTGCGATTTTATTATGTGTGTGTACGTGTGTATATGTATATGTTTGCAGTTATAGTATTTTTTAAAAGTTCGAAAAGCAGCTGACGACAGTGATTTTTCCATATAATTTCCATATAATATTAAAAAAAAAAATTAAAATCATTTTTCGTTTCAATTTTTTTCGTGAAATTGGCTGTTAATATTTAAACAAAGAATTTTTTAAATTAAATTTTTTAAGACATATTTTTTGGGTTGGTACAGCAGTGCATCTTGTTAAGGATAAAAATATATTTTTAACAAGTTTTTTACAACTATGTAGATATCTATAAGTTTTAGCTTTCAAATGATATTAAATAAATATTCTAGGACACTCTGTTTATACCCGAGCGTACTTGTGCACAAGGGTATATTAATTTTGTTCACATAACGGTTGTTTGTAACAGCCAAAACGAATCGAGATGTATCTAGACAAATGTATACATAAATGCTCAGAATGAAAAGAGAAATCGATTAAGCCATGTCTGTCTGTCCGTCCGTCTGTCCGTCTGTCCGTCCGTCCGTGTACACGATAACTCGAGCAAAAATTGAGATATCTCAACAAAATTTGGTATGTAGGTTTTTGTTAATCCAAGGTAAGTTGCTATTGAAAATGGGCGAAATCGGACTGTAACCAAGCCCACTTCCCATATAACTACGGTGACCATAAATATTCATTCAAAATGAAGGACAATTTTTCAAAAATATGCCTACATATATTTACGTAGTATAATAATATCAAAAGAGTATTTATGATTCAAAATTCTTAATACATTTTAAGCTTTGAAAATGAATCACGTTTTCTTCATCGATATTAATCTTTTTTTACATGAATATTTATAAAAGTGTAGTAAAACATATTATAATAACAAAAGCTTTCACGAAAAGTGAAAATCTTTAAAAGATTATTTTATAGGCAAATTTTGAGTCGTTCAAAACGAAAACAATACCATTTTTTTTGTTTTTTGGTACTTTTCGCAGTTATTTATCAAAAATCGACGTCAT